>NC_048926.1:41908426-41930721 GCF_011077185.1 Oxyura jamaicensis
GGAAAGGAAAGGAAAGGAAAGGAAAGGAAAGGAAAGGAAAGGAAAGGAAAGGAAATACAACTAGGTGACAGTAGATTACACAAGCAGATGCTCATAAAGGAGAAGGGCTGCATCTTCTGAGATGTCCACACTTCTTCTGAAGTGGTTAGTGACAAACTTCTATGGAACAATTCCTTATATGAATGTGTAAAGGACAGACTGCAACAATGTTCTTTCTCCTGATTGAGTCTTTTTGCTATGACAGAAATGCAAATATTCAGTGAAAATTGGATCAGAACATCAGTAAACAGTAAATTTATAACTCATACCTTCATTTCCTTTCAATATTATTATTATTAATAATAATAATAATTTAAATGTAAATTGTTTTCTCAGAATGGCTGTTATGAGGACAATTTATATGATTGCTTTTTTTCTTTAATAGTCAAAGTCAAGATCAATACAAAATAGTCTTTCATGTGTGCTGTTTGCCTGACTATGGTAAAAAGCATGTTCAACAGCTTTTAACATATCTTAAATTCTTATAAATTACCTAACTAAAGTTAAAAATGCAGAAGATTAAATGTGCGCTTCATCATTTTGTTCAAGATGAGATTAAGCATATCAACTTTAAAGAATTTTATTAGTCTCCTTCATAGTACCATTTGATTATAACTGCAGTGTAAAACCATTGCAACTGTGAAAATAATGATTTTAATGGCTAAACAAATTCTTGTAGTGAAATTCTGGGCTATGAGACATAAGACCTTCTAGTATACTTTCTCGCGGTTAATGTTCAAAACCTCAGAGACTCTTGAAGTTTTATCAGAAAGTTTTATCAGAACTTTTTAATACATAGAATAATTGCTGATGACAGAATTGATTTTCTTCTGTTTCAACTTATTTACAACAATTGTTATATTTATAAAATCTATATCTTAAGAGGAGATAAATACTATTGTGTATTTTTTAACAATATGTTTGTTATAAATTGTATCAGCCTTATACATTCTGTAATGATACAAACAGGAGAGCTGGAGAGTCTTCAGTTCTGAACATTGTCTGAGACAAGTTTCAGTTTTGTCTGGAGAATTATCTTTTTAAAGAAACATGGGCATGTTCAAGAAAGAAAGATGTTATGTTTTCTGAATGTATTAAGAGTAAAGAGATTGGATCAGAGCTCTAACAGTCCATCCAAAATCTTCCCTTGAACAGTTTGATTTTTTTTTTATTTTTTTTTTTGTTAGTTGCCAGGCTACAGTTAATGATTCATACTGAAATCAATTTTAATTCAGCTGCTGTGCAAAATATCACTCCAAGTTTATGGAGGCATAAGAACTGATTAATTTCTGCACAGTTTCCCAATTCCTTTCCTGTCCTTTTTCTTATTTCCTTCTATACTTTCAGCCACACGGAAAATCATAACTTTTTTTTTTTTTCCCTCTTCCCCTTCCACTTCCTCTTCCTCATTTTTCCTTTTCCTTTTCCATTTCTGTTTCCATTTCCTTTTCCTTTCATTTCATTTCTCCTTTCTCCTTTCCCTTTCTCCTTTCCCTTTCCCTGTCTCCTTTCCCTTTCACTTTCCCTTTCCCTTTCCTTCTCCCTTTCCCTTTCCTTTTCTCTTTCCCTTTCCCTTTTCCTTTCCCTTTTGGTTCTTCCCAAATTAGCTTAAAAAATATGATTTTTTTTTCCTTTATTTTTTTCTTATTCTTCCATTACTATTATTATTATGAATTATAAATTATTAAACTATATGATTAATTGCATAGATAATTAATTACATTCTTTGTGTGTAATTTTATAATTGCTTATTAATTATAATGATTGCATTGCATATAATCTAAAGCACATCCCACATTATATATTATATAAAACACATCTTCTGTGCACTGACTCTCTTTCTCTTAATATTATGTTGTCAAATTTCCACTGCAGAATTATGGTAGTTTTCACACTTGAAACATTTAAACCCAGTCCTGCCGTTATGATAGATTAGCATCCTAATGCTGAGTGTAACACCATGCACTCTGAAAATATACAGTTTTTGAATACCACCTGGGATTCAAGCTCTGTACTTATAATTGTGTAACACACTGTAAAAATTTAATCCCCTCTGTTCTCCCTTCCTCCTGCAAGTTATATACCCATACTGGTCAGACACAAACACATTGTGGTAGGTCTAACTTATTTTATTTTCAATTCCTTCCAACATTTGTTAGAGTTAAAAGGTGCATATTTTACCCCATATTATCTCTGAAATAACTGGAGAATGAAGAGGAGAGGACAGATGGTGTCATTTGTAGAATGAAAACTGAGAAATGATACATATGTATTTCAGTTAGAGCAAAACACAATGCCAAAATTATTGCTTGAAATTTGTAGTGAAATATAAGAATGGTAGAGAACCAGAGAGGGCAAAGAGAGCCAGAGGAGTGCAATACAATAAATTGTCTTTCACTGATCCAATAGAACTACATTAGAGTTATTACACTTTGGCAGCTATTTTATTTTTCCCTTCTGCAGTTTCAGATTTATACACTAAGAGGGTTTTCATCTGGTTAAAACTTGCACCATGTTTAACTACTTTTAAAAAGACAATCACTTTAAAAAAGAGAAAAAGAGAGTGAAAGAGACCCACAACAGAGTGAAGTAATGTTGGGGGTGGAAAAGGAGTAGTAATTTTGTCCGGATAATGTTGTCATACTTTGCAAAGCCTATAATTCTGGAATTTATTTATTAATGATGCATGGGTTATTACCCACCATCTGTCTTGTGTTAGCAGTGGGCTGTTTCAGATTATGGTAATGTGTTTCTGATTTGAGTTGTGTTGAAAGCCAGAACAAGGCATCTCATGTGCAGTCCTCTTTGAGGCCTGCTGTTTTCAATTCCTCTTCACAGAATGGGCTTTTATTTGATTTGTTATGGGAATTTTTTCTTCTGTTGCCAAAACAGCTGCAAGCCTGGAAGGGAATGAGACACAGGGCCACATCAAACTTGTTAGCTTGTAAAAGAAACAGAATGTTCTAGGAACAAAAAGGGGAGCTGAAGGGAGAGAGAGGAGGAGGAGGAGGAGAAAGAGAGAAGGAAGGGAGAAGAAAAAACAAACAAACAAAAAAAACAACAACAACAGAAACACAAGAGGACAAGACAAAGGATAGATAGCTCAGCTGGGTTATTTACTTGGTTTTCATATGAAGGGCTCATAAAAAATATTTTCTCTTCTAAAAGGCATGCAACATATTGTTGTGTTTTTAATTGAATGGCCCAGTTAACACTGAAAATCTCTCTCTCTATATATATATATATATTTCTCTCTTTCTCTCTGTTTTTGAAAGACTTCATGTGCTTGTGTGCTAGTGCAAAACAGGAAATAAAATATTTACCCAAATAAGCTGCCACTAAAGGGTAAAAAAAAAAAAAAAAAAAAAAAAAAAGTCAAAACTGTTCATGTTTCTGATGTGACATGCAGGCTGTAGCATGTTCATGACAGAGAGATGCAAAGACAAGGAGAAGAAAAAAACAGACAACTCACTTGATGAGAATCCATATATCTGGGTCTCAGCATCTGTATGTCAGGTTTGTAAACTGTATTTCCAAAGCTAAGTAAGCAAATAAAGAAGCTGATTCCTTACCATAACACTCGTGCTATGGGTTTCTTAGCATTTCAGCTGATTTTTTGTTATGTTTTTTATTCGGGGAATGTTTTTAGAAAATACCATGGGTAATAGTATGTTTAAGTTAATACAGTAGAATATTTCACAGAAGAGTAGACCATTCCACATATTAAAATAAAGTTAATTTATGTGAAATAAAAGAGCAACACATCATTTCATTTTTAGACTATGATATGTATTTGTCTCGGTATCACTCAGCTCTTCAATGACTCATAGAAAGGACTGCTCTTTACTGGTGGATCAACATTTATTATTCTCTTCATCAGAATGGTGGTCTAACCAGAAGTCATATTCCACTCTGTCTTGCCCATACACACATTTGCTAAAAGGTAGTGATGGATTTAATATCTTTCAGGCAACTAATAAGGAAAAATAATTTGTGAATTTACATGTAGTTTAGAACCTAAATTACAGTTTGCTGTATTCAAAACCTTTTTCTACATTTTTTTTTTCCCCTATCACTGAGAACAAACTGTGTGTATGCAAACACATTTACAAAACAGAATTTCAGATCAATATTCTCATCATTTTATGCTGCAAACCAAAGCATCCATTACTTACCAAACTCTGTTTCAAATACAGAAAATTCTGATATGCATCAGAAGCTTAAGATCACTACTGCAATATGTTTGGTGAAGTCAGACAGGAGCTATGTAACCATTAATGCAAGTTAGCGGTCAATGTCCCTTCAACATGTGGATTCCAAACTGTCTGGAATGCCCACAAAACAACTATTTTGCAATTCAAATTTCTTTTAGTTTATTCAAAAGATGTTGACAAGTAGCTACTTATTTTGGGGGAAAAGTTGGAGAAGTCCCCAGACTTCCTTGATCTTTACAGAAGATAGAAAAGCCATCAAAAGGGATGTGAACAAGCTTGAGAAGTGGACCCATGTGAACCTAATAAGGTTCAACAAGTCCAAGTGCAAGGTGCTGCACCTGGGTGCAGTCCCAGACAGGAGTACAGACTAGGTGAAGAACTCATTGAGAGCCCTACAGAGAAAGATGTGGGGGTTCTGGTGGATGAAAATCTTGACCTGAGCCAACAGGGTATCCTTGCAGCCCAGAAGGCCAACTGCATCCTGGGCTGCTTCAAGTGTCCAGCAGGTGGGGTAGGTGATCGTCCCCTCTACTCTGCCTTTGTGAAACCCCAGTTGGAGCACTGCATCCAGTTTTGGGGCCCCGAGCACAAGAAGTATGTGGAGGTGTTAGAACAGGTCCAGAGGAGGGCCACAAATATGATCAGAAGACTGGAAGACCTCTCCTACAAAGAAAAGCTGAGAGAGCTGGGACTGCATACAGAAGAGAAGGCTCCGGGCTCCTTATTGCCACTTTTCTATACTTAATGTGGGCTTATAGAAAAGACGGAGAGCAAATATTTTTCACAGTCAGATAATGAGAGGAAAAGGGGGAATGGTTTTGAACTAAAAGAGGGGAGATTTAGATTAGAGATTTGAAGGAAATTCTTCATTCAGAGGCAGTGGAATAGGTTGCCCACAGAGGCTGTGGATGCCCCATCCCTGGAGGTATTCAGGTCCAGGTAGGATGAAGCTTTGGATAACCCGATCATGGGTGGTTTCCATGCCCATGGGGGGGTTGGAACTAGATGATCTTTGAGGTCCCTTCCAACCCAAGTCATTCTATGGTTCTATGACTGCATGATTTTATGATCAAACCCTAAGAAATGGTATGATGAAGAGGCTGTCTTACACATGATTTTCTGTTACATCACTGTATTTGTATATCCATTAGTACTCTATCTTCAACAGAAATCTCAGCTTCTATAAACAAATCTAACAATGTAACAGAGAAAAAAACTTCTAACTTGAATTAGCTATGAATGAGATAACTTATTTTATCAGAAAATCTTTAAGAACAATAGGAATAGAGATGTATTTATTATTAGCAGATTTGAGTGAATATATATATATATATAATGTAGATCTTAAAGGAAGTTTAAATGGCAAGAGGACATTTTCTTTTTAGAGGACTTCTGGGATAGATAGGAAATTATTTGGGATACTTAAATGTCCCTTCTCCTTTGTATAGGAAAAAAAATCAAAATCAAAAACAAAACAAAACAAAAATAATAATAATAATAATAAAAAAAAAAAAAAACACAGACTATGGAGACAAGGCAGAAAGAAAGAAAAAACCTGAATAATCCAAAACTGAAATCTATATAGAACAGTGTAAATTGCAATCTTTCTCCTTTATAGCAGGAACATCTTCACTGTGTTTAGTCACAGCACATATGTATTCTGATAATACTTTTTCCTTAGAGTTAGAGAACAAAATTCAATCTCTCTTGTACAGTTCAAGTAAATAATGGAAAGGAAGCTAAATGAGCCTGTACAAATCTCAGTGTTTTCATATTTTTCCTCAGTGTTTTTTACTGCATATGTTGAAAAGTTACTAAAGCTTTTGTGTGTGTCTTTTTTTGTGTGTCTTTTTTTTTTTTTTTTTTCCTTACATATACATATAGGCTGCAGAAAAATTTATGTATGTGTGTTCTAATGACAGATGATAACTATTATCTGTGAGGAATCAAAGATTAGAGAACAAATACTTTAAAGTAAACAGCTATTTTGCCCCAACATTACTAAACATGCTCTTCCACCTGTTACTAATTTAATTTATAGTATCAAAGGTTTTGCTTGTTTGAACACAAAGGGAAAGCAGATATTTCAAGTTGTTTACATAAAGCAAACAAGGGCAAAAACAGGGAAGCATGTGCATGTTAATTAGATATGGTTCTCAGTAAGATAAGAGCCTTATGTTTTCTCTGGAGTCATGCTCTCCAAAGCCTAGCTCAAAGATCACAGAATCCCATCAAGGAGTTTACACTTATTTATTGAATGATCTAGCTATGTACTTCTGATTTGATTCTGGTAACACAAAGCCTTTTATTTTCATTGTGCAATGTTGTTTGTATTTGCCATTAAAGACACAATTGCTTTCTGAACGTAATTTTTAGTACATTTAAAAGTGAAGCACACATGATGTTTACTATCTTTACCAACACTTCAGGTTGACAGTAAGCCCTCTGCCACTCAGACATGTCTAGCAACAAAATATCTGTACAAACTGAAATCTAAGTTAAAAATTCTATCTGTAACAATAGCCAAGAGCATATGTTTGAGAAAATAATGTATGAACAGGAAAGGATACCACTGGCTTATTGTCTGACAAGCTGGACTATAAGAATTTCTGAGCTAACGGTTGTATTAAGATCTTTGAATTAATAGCCTTCATGGCTTCCCTAAACACTATACTCATTTGTACTTGGAGCCTCAAGAAAGGTGTCTTTTATTCAGTTCCACAGTACAGTGATATATTCCAGAGAAACAGTATTTGCATACTAAAACTGACTCCTGATAATTATTTATTTTCATTATTATTTTTTTTTTCTATCTTACAAGAAATAATGAATGAAAATTCACTATTCTTCTTCACGATACCATTCACATTCACACTGCAAGCTATAAGGCCATTTTTTTCAGACTGAGATCTAGTAAAAACAAACTCTTCATGCACTGATCATGAAGAAACTACATGACATAGGATGGAGTAATAAAGAGTTCTTGAACAGATTTGTGATATCCTTCATTTCCCTGAATTATACTTCTAGGACAAGAAAACAAGAAATCATCCAAAAGTTCTGAACAAATAAAATGAAATAAAATGAAATGAAATAAAAAGTTAAATAAAATAAAATAAAAATAAAGTAATGAAAATTTATACTGTATATATAAATTAAAAACAGAATCACAGAATGTTACGGTTTGGAAGGTATCTTGAAAGATCATCTAGTCCAATCCCTCTGCTGGAGCAGGAATATCTAAATCACGTCACACAGGAACATGTCCAGGTAGGTTTTGAATGTCTCCAGAGGAGAATCCAACCCCCCCCCCCCCCCCGGGTAGCCTGTTCCAGTGTTCTTCCACCCTCACTGTAAAAATGTTTCTTCTCATATTTAAGCAGAACCTCCTATGTTCCAGCTTGCACCCATTGCCCCTTGTCTTATCATTGCTTGTCACTGAGAAGAGCCTGTCTCCATCCTCCTGACACACACCCTTTAGATATTTATAAAAAATAACAGATATTTATAATAATTAATTAGATATTTATAAAAATTAACAGGGTCACCCTTGTCTCCTCTGTGATAAGACCCAGCTCCTTCATCCTTTCTTTGTAAAGGAGTTGCTCCAATCCCTTAATCATCCTAATGACTCTATGCTGGACACTCAAGCTGGACACTCCTGTCCTTCTTGAACTGAGGAGCCCAGAACTGGATGCAATATTCCAGATGGGGTCTCACCAGAACTAAGTGGAAGGGGAAGAAAACCTCTCTCAGCCTACTAAAAACACACCTACTAATACACTCCAGGATGCCTTCTTGACCACAAGGGCACAGTGCTGGCTCGTGGTCATCCTGCTGTCCACCAGGACCCCCAGGTCCCGCTCCCCTACACTGCTTTCCCACAAGGCAATACCCAATTTATACTGGTGTCTGGGGTTGTTCTTGCCCAGATGCAGGACTCTACACTTGTCCTCATTATATTTCATTAATTTTCTCCCCAACCAATTCTCCAACCTGTCTATGTCCTGATGGATGGCAGCACAGCCTTCTAGCGTGTCTTCCTCATCCACTCCTCCCAGTTTAGTGTCATCAGCAAACATGCTGACAGCACACTCCATTCCCTCATCCAAGTCATTAATGAATGTATTGAACAACACTGGTCCCAGTACCAACCCTTAAAGGACTCCGTTAGATACAGGACTCCAAGTGGACTCTTTCCCATTAACCACAATCTTCTGGCTTCTTCCCTTCAACCAGTTTACAGTCCACCTCACTCCTTGATTGTCCAGACCACACTTCCTCAGTTTAGCTGTGAGGATGCTGTGGGAGATGATGTCAAAGGCTTTACTGAAATCAAGATACACCACCTCCACTGCCTTTCCATTATCCATCCACACGGTTTTATCCTCATAACAGGCTATTAGGTTGGTCAAGCATGACTTCCCCTTGGTGAAGCCATGCTGACAGCCCCTAATGACCCTCTAATCCTTAGTATGACTAGAGACCACAGCAAGGATAATTTGTTCCTTCACCTTACCAGGGATGGAAGTGAGGCTGTCTATAGTTACCCATGTCCTCCCTCTTGCCCTTTTTGAAGACCTGAGTGACATTTGGAGGTGCCAGTCCTCAGGCACCTCTCCCAATTCCCATGACTTACCAAAGATAATGGAGAGTGGCCTAGCAATGACATCCACCAGTTCCTTCAGCACCTGTGGATGCATCCCATCAGGACTTATGGATGTACAGATTGCTTAATTGGTCCTTAACACAGCCCTCATCAACCAAGGCAAATGCCTCCTATATTCCAACTTCCACTGGGGGCCCAGGGGTACGGGGCTTCTCAGGAGAGCCTCTGTCATTATAGACAGAGACAAAGAAGGTATTCAGTAACTTCGACTTCTCTTCATCTTCTGTTACCCACCACTTCATCTTCTTTTACCTACCACTTCATCTTCTGGCACACACCTCATTCACTAGTGGGCCTACATTGATTGCCTCTAGTGTTAGTTTTATCAGCAAAGTATTTGAAGAAGCCCTTGCTGTTGTCCTCGACCCTTCTTGCAAGGTTTAATTCTAAGGAGGGATTAGCTTTCCTAGTTGTCTCCTTACATCCTTACATCCTCTGATCCTCCTTACAGCCTTATATTCCTCCCACGTAGCTGTCCCATCCTTCCATGATTTGTATACTGCCCTCTTCTTGAGTTTGCCCAGCAATTTTCTGTTTAACCATGCAGGTCTCCTGCCTCTCTTTGCTGACTTCCTACCTGTTGGGATGCTCTGTTCTTGAGCTTGGAAGAAGCAGTCCTTGAATGCTAACCAGCTATCTTGGGCTCTTTTTCCTTCAAGTACCTTATCAGATGGGATTTCCCCTAGCATATGCTTGAAAAGACCAAAGTTGTCCCTACTGAAGTCCAAGTTTGTGATTCTATTCAGTACTCTATTCCTGCCACATGAGATCCCGAACTTCACCATCTCATAGTTGCTGCAATCAAGGCTGCCCTCAAACTTCACAACTTCAACCAGTCCCTCCTTGTTAGTGAGGACAAGATCCAGCAGCACTCCTCTCCTAGTTGGTACATCCATCATTTGTACCAGGAAGTGATCATCAGCACACTGAAGGAACCTCCTGGACTGCAGATGACTGGCTGAGTAGGCCTTCCAGCAAATGTCAGGGTAGTTAAATCTCCCACAATAACCAAGACCTGTGATCACGAGGCTGCTATCAGTCCTTGTCAACTTCCTCATCCTGATCTGGTGGCCTGTAATAGACACCCACAACAGTATCCCCTATGCCAGCCTGCCCCTTAATTCTCACCCACATGGGTGAGAATACTGTCCACTGCCCATGGACAGTTCTCAGTACAATGTAGTTGCTCTTTCGTGTAGAAAGAAACTCCGCTACCTCACCTAGCTGGCCTGTCTTTCCTAAGTAGGACATATCCATCCATGACCACATTCCAGTCATGTGAGCTGTCTCACCATGTCTCTGTAATTGCCACTAAATCATAGTCTCCAGATGGAACACAGATTTCTAACTCCTCATGTTTATTCCCCATGCTATGTGCATTGGTGTATAGGCATTTCAAAGAAGGAGCTGAGCACTTTGATTTCACCCTAAGGGGTGGGAGGTATCTCAGTCTTCTGCTAGGGTACTGCCTCACTGGTGCAAGCCCAGCTACAACCTCATCCCCCTTTGGATCTAGTTTAAAGCTTTCCAAATGAGCCTTGCTATTCCTGTCCCAGAACTCTTTTGCCCCTGTGAGATAAATCTTTCCTGCTTATTACTATCAGGCCTGGTGTCTTATAAAACCAGACATTACCAAAGAACCCAAAGCCCTGCCTATAAAAACAGATTAACTCTTGAAGAATTTTAAACTGGAAAAAGTCTTAAGAAGTAGAATATGAAAAAGTAAAAGGTGGCAAAATTCAAAAACTTTCCCTAACATATTTTATTCATTCTCATTGAAGTACTTAATTTTCACCAAGCCTAACCCTGCCTGCCTTTTACTACTGGAAATTTGTCAGAATCACCTGAGTAAATGAATTCCTTTGTACTCAAGATAATGCATAAACTTTTAATTCTAAATGGACACTTAAAATAGCACTAATGATCTGTATAAGAAGTATTTCAAATGTATCTGACAAAGAATCTTGAAAACATGAAAGCTCCCACAGTTTCTTCTGGCAGTCTCCTAGTCACTGGGGAAATACCAAGGAGACGTGTGACATTAAAGTTACTAAAGTTCACATCTCCTCATACATACAGGTCTAGATTAAAAAAAAAAAAAAAAAAAAAAAAAAAAAAAAAAAAGAATGGCAACAGGCAACACTATGACAGAAAGAAAGAAAGAAGAAAAAAAAGTAGCCTCCCATAACTCCCTGACATAGAACCCTTACTTTATACGCTGAAAGTGAAACAAGTTTCTGTTTGGCTTTATCTTATTTTCAATTTCATTTGAAACAGAGATAATTTCTCAATAATTTTTCTTGAGTACAAATACTATTATGAACGGTTTTAAATACAGACTTTCTTTCCCCTCAGTTCTACCTCAGTCCACATTTAAAAAAAAAAAAAGACGGTTTCTAACTTTCTAAGTCTCATGTCATCTTCTAAATACTTTATTCAGTCTAACATAATGATTTGTGATCAGATTAGAAAAGGAAAAGATGGATGATGGATGACAGAAATATAAACATTTTCTCATGTTCATGGGGGTGTGTAGGGAGGGAGTGAGGTGGAGACAAGACCTGGAAAAGTTTGCAGTTTAATTTATGATGTGCATATAAACTGTCTTGAAATTCAGTTACATGATAAAAAAAAAAAAGACTATATCAGTAGGTTAATTAAGATACTTTAATTTTAAAAGCCTACAAGTTTGAACATCTTCCAAACTCTGATTTGTGAAGCCAAAACAGAAGAGATAATTATATACAGTACATATGTTTTACAGTTTATTTTGACAGACTGTAAAGCAGGACTTGTTAAAGTAGCAACTTTACACTCAGGCCAGTAAGTTTCAATGTTCTGTACATAACGATGTCTGTAAAATAATTTCACTGTTGGTCAATATAAAATACTGCTTTGTCTTCTATATTTCACTTCAAATAGTATGTAATTAACATATTCCACATTTTCTGAGAAACTTGTGATGTGGGGACATGGTTTATGGTGTCACATGGCACTGTGTAAAAGTCTACTTAATTGCTAAATTGGCAAATCTTCCCACCCCCAACCATGTGAACAGCTATTTTCCTATAAGGAAAATTTAATTCTATTTGTACATGCAAATCTTTCCTTCGCTTTTCCAAACTCCACATGGAATAACATCAGGCCAAAGCTTCTGAAATCTGTACTTTGAAAGACTGACAGAGGCTGTCCTTTAATATACTTGGAAAATGAACAATAATATAGGGCAATGTAAAAATGACAGCAGTGCAAATTCTCCTTTCAAAGGCATACACAATATTCCCGTTGACATCAAAATTTTATTTGACACTATACATCTAATGACAGATTATGGCCTGTTGCGTCAGCTACATTGCTCTGAAATTCAGATTGCATGGGAATATAGAGAAAGAGAGGGGAAAGACCAACAAATCTTAAAATATGTAAGATTGTTGAAGATCATATTTAATATGCACAATCTTTGAACTGGTCAAAAAGATTTACCTAAACATGATTACTCTCACTTTGTCCATGCATCTTCCTCTGTGAGGGCGATCTCAATTTTAAGAGAATATGCACTCTGTCATTTCTTAAAAGAAGCTCTAGTACATTCCCACCCCTTGGTGGTTTTATCTTGCTGGACAGCTAAAATCCACCACAACAGCTTTCTCACTCCCCCTCCTCAAAGAAAAAGGGAGTGAAAATATGATGGAAAAGGCCTGAGTGTTGACATAAGGACAGGGACATTACTCATCAATAATCATCATGAGTAAAACAGATTCAAATTAGGGAGATTAATATAATTTATTACCTATGATTAGCAGACCAGATAAGTGAGGAACTAAAAGCAAACTAAAAACACCTACCCCACCTTTCACCCTCTTCTACCTCCTTCCCCTCAGTGACACAGGGAAATGAGGGATGTGGTCAGTCTCTAATGCTTCATCTCCACCATTTCTTCAAGGTCATTCTTTGCCCCTGCTCCATGGGGGGTTTTTCCTATGGGATGCAGTCCTTCCCAAACTGATCTTGCATGGGCTTCCCACAGGCAGCAGCTCTTTAAGAACTGCTCCCATGTGGGTCCATATCAGATGGTCCATCCATGAGGGGCAAACTGCTCCAGTACGAGTCTGACATGGGTGGCAGCTCCCCCCAGATCCCCTGCTCCTGTATGGTCTCCTCTCCACAGGCTGCAGCTCTAGTCTGGGGCCTTCTCCTGTGGGTGCAGAACACACATAGAAAACCTTTTGTATAAATCAGCTCTGTGATAATGTTGTAGAAATGGAAACAGTTGTGAATAACAGAGATTATAATCTCATAATTTTGTAGATATCCAAAATCCAAATGAGATGCAAAATACCTCACATAGAATCTGAATTCAGGTGATTTGTCGGAAAAAGGATTCAAAGGTCACCGAAAATTAATGGATCTCGTCGAGAAAAGGGTTAGTTTGGCTGAATATATTCTGCCTTTCATTGGAAAATGACCCTGATAAACCTATATGTGTATGGGAAGATTCAAATCAGTGCCAGAAGGCAACTAAACCTCTTTCTAGGAAAGCATATTTTCTACCCATAAGTATTATTGTTAAGTGTGAATCTCTCTCTTTAAGGCAGGTCTGCAGAAGGACATAGGTTTTCTTGTAGGATTCTGAAATAACATGTAGTCCACCACTCAAGCCCACACTGCCCCCTTCAGTGCAAATGTTAGATTTTGTCCAATAAATCCTAATTGGTGCCTTAAATTCTTAAAGCCGTTGCAGTTGTGCCCAGCAGTGCTTTGTAATGGACACCAATGAAAAGCTCCAAGTATTACTTTAAGATCTATAAAACAGGTTTCTCTCTGTTAATGCCTTTTAATCCATACTTGGTCATACCAATGTGTGGTGCACAAAACAAAGGGGGGAAATATGACTAGGTCAGTACCAGTACATCCCACAGGACTGAGGAATTATCTTCATTTGTAAGTACACCAGTAAAGAAAACATACATACATCTAGGATGTTAAAGATGTAACTCCCAATTCATTTGACACCTTCAATTTTAATCACTAGTTTTAACATTCTTAATGAATACTTTCAGTAGTGTGAAGTGTGATACAATGTTCATAGTAGAAATATAGCAGAAGTATACACATCACAAGGTTACAAATTTTGATATAAAATTAAAAATATATTTTTTTTAAAGTTTAGATATGTGAATTTATGTTATACAGAAAAAAATAAAAATAAAAATAAAAATAAAAGAGTGAAAAGAGTGTTCTGGGCACCGGATTTCTTTAAAGCAATCATTTTTCAATGTTTTTATTGACTAATTTGGAACATAATTCTCACCTGAAGATAGACTTAACACGATTAAAGAATGTTATGTTTACAGAAATATAATGATGCTGTCAAATAAAAGCTGTCAACTGTCCCTACAAAACTTTTCTCTTTAGAAAAAAAGAAAAGATTTAAAGTACAATCCATAGATGTATAAGCACTGATAGACTAATCATAGAATGATTTAGGTTGGTAAAGACCTTAAAGATCATCTAATTCCAACTCCCCTGCCATGGGCAGGAACACCACCCACTAGATCAGGTTGTTCAAAACTGATCCAACCTGGCCTTGAACACTTCAAGGGATGGGGCATCCACAGCTTCCCTGGTCAACCTGGTCCAGCGTCTCACCACTCTCTGAGTAAAGAAATTACTCTAAATAGCTAATATAAATCTACCCTGTTTTATTTCAAAACCATTATTCCTTGTGTTATCACCACACTCCCTGAGAAAAAGTGCATTCCCAGCTTTCAAGTAGGCTGTCTTTAGGTACTGGAAGACCACTATAAGGTCTCCACAGAGTCTTCTCTTTTCCAGGCTGAACAACCCCAACTCCTTCAGCCTGTCTTCACAAGAACAGAGTAGAGAGCAAGAATCACCTCCCTCAACCTCCTGGCCACTGTTCTTTTGTTGCAGTCATGTTTCTTTTAATTACATAAAAAGTATGCACATTGAGTTTCCCTTGTTTATCCACTAAAAAATAAAGGTGGAAGAAGAGTGGGCTTTGGTAGTTTTTGTTTGTTTGCTTGTTTGTTTTATGTTAGTTTGTTGGTAGGTTGGTTTTAAACAAGAAAATCGATTAAAATAATTAACTATATTATTTCTACTAACCATTAACTTCAGTCAGGACCTTGGTCAGCTCTTTGAAAGCACTCTCCCACAAGAATCAGTAGCTGATCATTAGGGGTTTAGGCAACAAGTATGTGACATCTACCATGTTATGCTTGTTAGGCCCAACAGTGGGAAAGGGCCAGTGGCTAACTGGTTCAGGCACCCATTCCCACTTGAAAACCTTTTGCCAGGGCCAAATTGCTAATTACTTGGGCATCTTGCAGAAACCAGCTATAGACAGACCAGCTGGGAAGCTCTGCCTGCCAGAACAGCTAGACAGACCTGTTTTTTTTTTTTTATTCCAACTGGCTTGGACTGGTTTTGGCACACACACGGACAAAAGAGTTAGAGAATTGCCACCAAGCTAAAAGGCAAGTAATGAAGAGATTGATGGCTTGAACCTAAGAAATTATATTATTTATACTATTTGAAGTTCAGAAAGGTGTAATAAAATTTCTCTTGATGCATAAAAAGGTATTTGTCCAGAAGTGAGAATTATAGGTATTTAAGCTATATTTAATTTATAAAAGTACTATATTTGACAGTTCTCATTCATTGATAGAAATTGCTAAGTAAATTGTTTATTTTTTAAACCATAACTGTGTCCACAACATACCTGATAATTTGTACAATTTTGTTTGCAGAGGACTACATTTTTGTTCTTTTAGAATCTGAATGTAATATTTATTACAATTTTAAAATTCAAATAGTAATGGAAATATCTGGCATTAAGACAGAAGGTATCTCTTTGTATGTATAAAATTTCAACAAATTAAAACCAAAAATATCTCCTAAGTAATTTTTAAGAAATATTTTCAGGAGAGATGAAAAACAGAGAAAGAAGATTCATCTTTTATGAGTAAACCAGGCTAGAAAACTCAACATCACTACCCATGTCCATGTGAGTTCCATATTGTTCTAGCATTGTTCGGTTAAAAATCTCCACTGACATGCACCAAAATTTTCTGCAAGCCCAGAGTGCTGGTTATCTTAATCAGTCAGTGACTAAGACTACAATGGATGGTTTACTTCAGATACAGATAAATAAGTATTTAAAGAAAGATACATAGAGTTTAAAGAACAAAATGTCTAAAATTCAGTGTGTGTATTGCTTATTATTATTATTATTATTATTATTTTATTTTAACATGGATTTTAGAGAATGTAATTGTTGTGCTTTTTCTCACCTTTTACATGCATATAGAACTTATGGGAGTGCTAAAGAATCAATTATTTCTTTTCTTATAAAGAAATGGATCTTGACAAAGCAATGGACACATTAACCAAAAATCTCATTAAGTAATATAAGAAACTGTGTTTTCTTACAAGACATTATTTCAGAGAATGAATGGGTTCTTAGGTTTTATTTTTGATCTTTCAGCTTGTTTTACCATTACCAAGGTTTTCTAGAAATCCAAAAATCACTGGCATCTGAAGAGAAGTTTACTTGTGATACACGGTTTTAAACTAGGAATCAGACTGAGACCATCAAACTAACTTCATATAACTAAAGCTAATGGAATTAAGCCTTTGGCATCAGAAAATCAATAAAAGATATAAAATGGACACCAAGAACACTGTTTCTCAAATAACATGGAATTCATTCTGTGTAACGTTTTACTTAGAAACGTATATTTCTTTTTATGGTATTGAAATGTATTTTGTATCTAACACCAAGAGGAAGAATATTTAACTGTTTAAATTTAACTGTTCATCTTTATAAGAAAAAAAAAAAAAAATGTCCTTCATCAAAAGGCAGAGAATAAGAGTTCATTAAAGAAAAACAGGAGAGCTGTAGATAGATCAGTGAGGTCATTTACACACTTTTTACAACCCCATTCCAGAAGATTTGATTGCTTTATTTGCCCCAGAGGCCTCAATCATCACATGAATTTGCTCATCTGTTTTAAACACAGAATGACTACTAACAACTTCCTTCTTCCTTCCACTTTGATGCATTTGTTTCCAAAGTATTTCTTTTAAATTGAGTGAGAATTAAACATAATGCACACAGTTCCATAACAACATTCCTCGTAATGAGAGCCATCTTTTAATGGAAAGTAATGCCTTAGTAAATTAAAAGCATACAATGCATAAAGCACATATATCAGTATATAAAAAATAAAAAGGCCCTTTATTTATTCATTTCACTAAACAATGTGATGAAACATACTAAAATGAAATACACATACACACAAAAAAAGAAGTTACATTCCCACTAGCATAAAGA
The DNA here is from genome assembly GCF_011077185.1 of Oxyura jamaicensis. Classification (NCBI taxonomy): domain Eukaryota; kingdom Metazoa; phylum Chordata; class Aves; order Anseriformes; family Anatidae; genus Oxyura; species Oxyura jamaicensis. Next base: position 41,925,708 of record NC_048926.1, read on the forward strand.
CACTTCTCTGAAAAAAGAGAAATTTTGAAAAATCCATTCTTAGTTAAACAGGCAAACAAATATAAACAAAGAACAATGTCCATATAATGTTAATCAGGAGTTTTAGTGATAATTATGTTAAAGTTATTTGCATTTAACTTCTTATTTAGGACTTTATATAATTTTATCATTATTTTAGTGACAATTATTTTAATGTTATTTGCATTTAACTTCTTGCATAATATTTTATATATTTATTATTACTATTATTATTATTGTTAATGAAATACTTCTACTGCAGGTTTCCAGCAATTAGAGAGTTAAGGGAAAAGGAAAAAAGAAAAAAAAAAAAAGTTTTTCAATTTTTTTATTATGTTTAAAAGTTTTATTCTATTTTGGTTTGTTTTGTTTCTGTTTTTATTGTTGTTGTTTTTTAATTCTAAATGACTAACGTCCTTTCATGTTTCAACTCTAGCATAGGAGTGTGCTAGAAAGCAAGACTATTCCCATAATTCAGCTTGGAAAGCTTTAGATATATATATATATATATTTCAGAAACATATAAGATTGTTGTTTAATGGAAAAAAAATCCCACAAGCTCTGTTGCTTATTTTTACATTGACATCTTTAAATATAAGATACAGGCCACCCAGTGCAAAATTTGTCAGACCCAGAAAAAGTGTGCTACATTTCTTTAAACATAAGCTGTCTAAATTGCATAGTAAGAATAAAGTATTACTGTCAAAGGGAGAGTTCAAAAAGAAAACGCACAACCCAAAATTATATAAAGAATATTTATAACTATAGGGAAAGATCACAGTCACAAAAATTATTCCAGGCTTGTTTATTCCATATGGAGGTTTTCAAAAGTATTATGTGTCAATTTTATTCTACAGTTCACAAAAACCATCTGTCAGCTGTTTCATGATATCATTTATGCTTTTCCTGTGTTTAGAGAAACAAGGGCTCCAATAAGAAGGACTCTTGTTTTTGACCAAACATCAAGTACTCTGTGCCTCTTTACACCCTTCACTACCTAAACTCCATACTTTACCTTTTGATTCACTTTATTGTGCTCAATTTCTTCCAAAACTATTGTTCTTCCTGTCACCCATATAAAGAAATAATCTGTGACTGTCCAGACTCCTTGTTGCTTAACATTTAGGTAAAAAATTATCTTTTCTTCCTCTGTAAAAGCTCAATAAATAAATAAATAAATAAATAAATAAATAAATAAATAAATAAATAAATAAAAATAACAACAACAACAGAAAAAACTCTTATTGTTCCTGAAAACTAGATCCCTCTGCCACATGAAATTTTTACAAGACAAATAATGTACTTCCAAGAACAAAAGGGAATAGTTAAGATATTATTTTATTTTATTTTATTCTGAAAAAAACTCTCTAAAAATCTAGATATAACCTAATACATCACATTTAATATAAACTTAATTCAAAATAGTCCTGAAAACAGTCATAAATAACATGAGAAAGAGAAGCAGAAGTAAAGCAATGGAAAAGAGTTATTTCAAAACGATCTGCAAGAACTAGAAAGTCAGAGAAGCATAAATTATAGTCTATGGGTATAACCACGTAAGATTTTTGTTTGTATCAATAGCATTCTCTTGAAGGAAAAATTCCAGTTGTCCCCATTTATCATGTTTTGGTTCATATCACAGAGCACTCTTGGAACACAGGAACTGAATTTTAGATGGATCTAATACAGGAGATACATTCCAATTGCCTGAATTCAAAGCCTATAAAATACTCATTAAAAACATCAGGTTCATAACATGGGTAGTTTTGTTTTACAAATCCACATTTCTAGGTTCGCATAGGTTGGTAAAGTTGCCATATTCCATGAGGAACTGAAAATCCCTCGACCAAGAAAAATGTGGTTTCCCAGAAATATTTTTCAGTGTGAAATAGACAGATAACTAATAGTAAATAGATAACTAATGATAGATCTTGAGGAAATGGACACAAGTTGCTCCAGGGGAGATTTAGATTAGATATCAGGAAAAACTTTTTCTCTCAAAGAGTGGCCAGAGTGCCCAGGGAGGTGATGGAGTCACTGTCCCTGGCAGCATTCAAGAAGCGTCACAAGAAGGTGCCATGAAATATGATTTAGTAGCTTAGTGGATAGTATTGGTGATAGGATGACGGTTGGATCTTGTAGGTCTTTTCCAACCTTCTGCTTCTATGATTCTATGATAACATTGTCACCCAGAGAAAACTAAAAGCTTTGGACACTTGTTTCCTGGAAATTCCTGGAAATCTTGGACATGCTCAATACATGTATAAGAAGTATAATATATTCACAAGAAATGTTATATACTAACATTCATCAGATTTACTAAATATTTGTTAGTTGGTGCATAAAGACACATCAGATGTATTGTGCACACATATGTGCTTATGTTCAGAAACCCTACAAATGGTATAACAAAGGGTTTTCTGCATAGTTGTTAAAAAATTAATAATTGCATTACATGAAGAAACAGTGAGTGACTTAAGAAAATTTGATTGCATCATATATAAACTTTTTTTTTTTTTTTTTATTTTGAAAGTCTAAACTTGGAATTTTCTTTGTCTTAACTTCTTTGCCTCAGTCTTCACTGCTAGTCATGATTCCCATGCCTCTTTTTTTCCATGAGCCTCTAGGCAGAAGCTGGTGGAGCAAAGCCCCTCCTACTGATCATGGAATGGATCCTCCTGGATCCACACCTTTCTTGTTCTGGGGGCTCCAAACCTGTGTGAAGTACTCCAGGTGGGGACTAATGAGGGGCACAATCAAGTCTCTCCACCTGCCTGTGTTGATGCAGCCCAAGATACAGCTGGCCTTCCGGGCTGCAAGTACACACTGCTCACTCATGTCAAGCTTTTCGTCTACTAGAACCCTCAAGTATTTCTCTGCAGGGCTGCTCTCAATGAATTCTTCTCCCAGTCTGTACTCATGTCTGGGATTGCCTGGTACTGGGTGCAGTACCTTGCACTTCGATTTGTTGAACCTCATTAGGTTCACATGGGCCCAGTTCTCCAGCCTCTCCAGGTCCCTTTGAATGATATCTCTTCCTTCTTTGGTGTCAACTGAACCACTCAGTTTAGTGTCATCTGCAAATTTGCTGGGGGTGTGCTAGCTCCCACTGTCCCATTGATGAAGATATTAAACTGTAGTTGTCCCAGACAGACCCCTGTGGGACACTGCTCATTACTGGCCTCCACCTGGACGTAGAGCCACTGAGGACCACTCTCCGGGTGTGTCTATCAAGTCAATTACATATTTACTCAATGGCCCTCCCTTCAAATCCACATCTCTCCAATTCAGAGATTAGGATGTTGTATGGGACTATCACAAGCCTAAGAAGAGTCCAAGTAGATTGTATTGTTTGGTCTTCCTTTGTCAATTGATGCAGTCATTCCATCATAGAAAGCCACCAGATTGGACAGGCAGGATTTACCCTTGGTGAAGCCATGCTGGCTTCACCTCCTTGTCCTGCATGTGCCCTGTGATTGCTTCCAGGAGGATCTATTCCATTATCTTCTCAGGCACAGAGGTGAGGCTCACTAATGTGTGGTTTCCTGGGTCTTCCTTTCTACCCATTTTTAAAATAGGAGTGATGTTTCCCTTTCTCCCGTCACCAAGGACTTCACCTGACTGCCATGATTTTTCAGATATGATGGAGAGAGGCTTGGTGATTACATCAGCCAATTCCCTCAGGACCCTGGGATGCAGGGCATCAAGTCTATGACTTCTACCTGTTCAGTTTCATCAGGTGGTCTCGAAACTGCTCTTCCTTTACAGTGGGGACTTTGCTCCCCCATCTTCTGCCTAGAGGTTCATGAAAAAAAGAGACATGGGAAGCATAAGTGGCAGTGAAGACTGAAGCAAAGAAGTTGTTGACAGTCTCAGCCTTCTTCATGTTTTTTTTTTTTTTTTTTTTTTTTTTTTTTTACAGTTCTGCCTTTTTTCTTTTGGGTTTCCCTTTTGGACCCGTATACCTATAGAATCCCTTTTTTTTTTTTTTTTTTTTTTTTTTTTTTTCATCTCTTGCCAAGCTTTCTCTCTGTGTCTTGGCTTTCTGATCCCATCCTTGCACATCCAGACAACAGCTTTTCTGTACTCTTCCTAGGCCACATGTCCCTGTTCCCACTGCCTGTGCATTTTCTTCTTGCGTCTCAGTTTGACTAGTAGATCCTTGCTCAGCCATCGCTGTTTCCTGCCCTCCCTGCTTTCTCCCTGCCTGCTTTCTTACACAGGAGTATGGAGAGTTCTTGTTCTCTAATAAAAGCATCCTTAAAGAGTTGCCAGCTCTGTTCAGATCCATTTTTTCCTAAGGACAGTTTTTTAGGGGATCTCATCCACTAGTTCTTTAAACAGCTGGAAGTTCACTCTTTAGAAGTTCATGGTTCTGACTTTGCTCCTTGCCAGGTCCATATTGTGTGTGATCACAAACTCAGCCAGGTTTGACCACTGCAGACCAGACTGACTCTAGTCTTAACCTCTTTAAAGTTCATCTACATTGGTAAGCACCAGGTCCAGTAACACTTCTCCTCTGGTTGGTTTGTCTAATACCTGTTCTCCCATTTAGTTGGATACCACACGTCCTTCAGGTTTTGCAGATTAGGAAGTATGAATGCAAACATTGGTGTCTTTGCATAAAACTGGATGACTGTAATTGTGGAGGTCCATTATCAGTGTAGTATTACATTTACATTCAGTCATTTTTAATCATTATTGTTGAATCTACAATATTTCAAGCATTTTTAAAGCTTTTTAAATAAGCTGAAGTTCTGATAAAACTCACATGCTGCATAGTGGAAGGCTAAAGATACCTTGAAACAACATTAAGGTCTTTCTTTCTTTCTTTCTTTCTTTCTTTCTTTCTTTCTTTCTTTCTTTCTTTCTTTCTTTCTTTCTTTCTTTCTTTCTTTCTTTCTTTCTTTCTTTCTTTCTTTCTTTCTTTCTCTCTTTCTCTCTTTCTCTCTTCCTTCCTTCCTTTCTTCCTTCCTTTCTTCCTTCCTTTCTTCCT
>NC_048926.1:41931121-41947550 GCF_011077185.1 Oxyura jamaicensis
TCCTTCCTTCCTTCCTTCCTTCCTTCCTTCCTTCCTTCCTTCCTTCCATTTAGTTTGCTTGTAATCCCATTACAATAGTTAAATATTTTTAATATAGAAGAAAAACTGATCTTAATGTTCCTAACTGGCATGAGGCACCAAATATTCTCTTTATTCTCTTTTCAAAGCTCCCATATGAGGTTCTCAAAGAGAAAATCAAACTGCTGGGAATCTTGGGTGGTACCCCATGGACCACCCTAGATAAGCAGTCTGTAAAACAACACTTGCCAAGATTTGAGTGTCTCATCAAATGCACAAAACATTATGGAGGGTGTTCTGCACAAAATGTGTATTACAATGAGAAGGATGACCATAAGATGGATTAACACTAATCAGTGAACTTGAAATAGACTCCTAAAAAGAGACGAGTAGTCAGTCCAAAAAGAGAATCATGAAAGATTGTAGTGGTAGTAGACACTGCTGGAAGTGATCCTACGCATCACCTCTGTGACGGTGGGGCAGAGCAAAATTTGCATGGGACGCTGGGACCAGCCAACACACAACTGGTGTCAGGCTTGTTATGGCGTGCATGTGGGACCTCATGGTGGGATTTCTCCCTGGTACATTAGTCATATAGTACTGGAACACCCACATCTTCCCCAGGAAGGTTAGGCAAGTAGGGGAGTCTACAAACTCAGGAATGAGGTGTTGCCGTGATCCCCAAAGCCTGTGAGAAAGTGGGCACAAGTGTGTATTCTGTTTGTGTGTGTATTTGAGTAATTAAAACTACTTTGTATTAGTTATTAAAGAATATTTTGAAATTTGTAGGTGTTATTACATTTTATCTGTGTCTACTGTAGTGGATGATCTGTTACATTATTGATACTTGTCCTGAATTTTCACTGATGGCTGAACAATCACATCATTAACAAATTTATAAAGTATTTTTATCTTTATTTCCTTTAAAATGTGTGAACAAAGCAGTTTTTGTCTGCAGAGATATTCCACTTTCAGCAACAGTTAGCAGCAAGTCTGCTATTTTATTTTATTTTGTTTTGCTTTGTATTGTTTTGTTTTGTTTTATTTTTCATGGAAAAAGTAGTATAACCATATTTTTGAAAAGATTCTGAAATTTAAATTTCTTGTCTTTTTTTTTTTTTTTTTTTTTTTTTTTAATATATAACTTGCATCCAAAATGTGTAATGATATCTTTGGTATTTTTGTAGGAAAATATGTAGATATATTTATGTATTTTGTGGTCTCAGTTCTCATTTTCTCTATTTCTTCCAGTTTTGATCTCTGAATGACCGATGTAGGAGATAATTAATCTCTTCAAAAGTTTAATTTTTCCATTAGTTTATTTCCACTTATCTGTATTTCTATTGCTGAAAGTGCTTAAAATTGAGGTGACAATAGGATGAAGCAGCCCAGAGGATTAGGAAAGGAAACAGCCCAGAGATTAAATGACTGTACGGAGGGGGAAAATCATGTATCTTAAATAAATAAATTTTAGCTGCAAATTGTAGCAATCTTCTCTCAGGAAGTCAATTTTTCTTGACAGAAATGACTAAGTCTCCAGAGAATATTCATTGCCAAACTGTGCCAATATCATCTCTTCTCCACACTTGCAGACTATGGCATCAGAACTGTTGAAGAGCAGAAATTATTAGAATGTGTCATTACAAATATTAAAAAAATGAAACAAATTGTGTCAAACTCCTTTCCTGTGTAAAGCCTTCTTATAATGCATCATCCTAACTCTGCTGAACATGGAGTACTCTAACAGCTATTGGATCAGACCCCTAAATTAGAGTTACACCACCACCTTCCTTTTGACCCTCTTTTAAAAACACGTGTTGTCTTCACTCTTTATTTACAAGAAAGATGTTACATATTTTAGTGTCATCTGGCATAAAGTAACACAAAGCATAATGCTGCACAAGTTATTTTACTTAGAATAGAAATTTGTAATTCTAACATGTAAATATTCTTCCATCTAGGTGTACAAAAGATCTGAGAAATAAAATAAAAACAATCACTATAATCAGCATCACTAAGTCATATCTTATCTAATTAAAACCAAACAAAATATCCACAAAGCAACTAAAATATGTATACGAACTGTTTGACAGAATGTTAATCTTAATTCATAGCAACAGTTGAATCACTCCTCACAAAACCTGTTACACATATTTATATCTACTTTTCTAATATAGCCCTCACCTCAAATATATTTATTCTTTCCTTATTTTTTTTCCCCAGTTCAAAACAGTAAATTCCAAACACTAAATTCTGAAAAACACGTCATCATATTATCGCATAGTATTATATCATTTAAGAGTTTAAAAACACCTTGGAAAATATTTCATCTTATGCCATTAAATAAATAAATAAATAAATTTATCCACTATTTAGTTTTTAAAACTTACCGTATAGTATAGCAGAACAGAAAGCCATCACTCCATCACTCTCCTTCCTGTTTTGGTCTCTTTTTTTTTTTTTTTTTTCTCTCTTAAGTAGTCTAGCTAATCTGTAACTCCTTGTGTTTTCTGTTTTAGCAGCATCCTAATTAGCAAATCTTGAAAGCTGTGCTGTCATGCAAGGTTTCCAGTGGTACATCTGTTTCTAATGTACAGTGCATAATTTAATGACGAGACACTTCAGTGGTCCACCCACTGCAAATTTCAGTTGTTAAAAATGTCTGGAGCAAGATGCCTTTAAATAGTAGCCACTTTCTTGGTACATTAATTTTCTCACACTCAGAAGAAAAAAATGTAATTGTAGCTGTCACTTTATGTAAAGCTCTGTTTACTTTTAAATGTTATTTACTGCTTAAATACCTTGTTCAAACTGATTATCTACCGAGTCATTTAAAACTTTTATAAGACCTATTTGTTACAGTTAATGTGTTTTTCCTCAGACTGTAGTTTAGGAAATTTGTCCAATCAGCATTATAAAAAAGTGTAGATTTTTTCTTTAGGCTGGATCTGAGAAATGCAAGTCAGCTGGATTTTGAGAACAACTGAAATAAAATAAATTTAAAAATATATATATATATATATTAAAACCATAACCTAGAAGTAAGGTACAGGCTGTGATATTTACATTTACTCTCTTTCCTACCTATATACATACAGAAAGAGCCAGAACACCTTCCGACCACAATACCTTAACAGTCACAAATCCATATCCTCATCAATAATTTTTCTTGGCTGGTAATGAGCTTACTGACTGGTGTTATATCCAACAAACTCTTTACAATGTGGAAGACCTAATTACAAAAGGCCTAACATAGTTATCCCCCAACTAGAGTAAGTTTGTCTTGTTTGACAAACATTCCAAACATATAGGGACATACATAAGCAAAAAAATCCATGATCTATCTTAAATATAGAATAAAACCTACTTTGGAAGTGAGGAAAAAAAACCTAATTTGGAAGTGAAGAAAAGCGCAAAGGGAAGTAAAAATTCAGTGGAGAGATGATGTTTGTACTACTTTTGTGTCAGACTGTATAGATCATTAACATATTGTCTAAAGCCTTCTTTAAATTATTACAAAAAAAAATATTTGATAAAATGTTACACTTTGTGTGTTATTTTATGTTATATTATTATTACAGCCCATTCAGAAGTCTTTTCTTCTTTTCCTCACCTTTTGTCTTTTTTCTTCATGGAATCCAGCCAAATGTATCTGTATCAGTCAAAATATATGATTTCCTTAAAACTGAGATGAATACATGGAGTAGTGAAGAAACAAAACAAAACAAACAAAAGAGTGATTATTTATTTATTTTCCTGCACTTTTAAATGCATGTTGGATTTCTTCTAAATAGTTTCTACATTGCTACACTGGTGTAGACCTTGTGCTGGACTGTCTCTGAAGCTGAGTTAGGAAACAATATGTCTCACAAAAGGCTTTTTAGTGCAGGATGATGAAATGCAGAAGTACGCTATTATACTTAATTACATCTTGTTCCTGGACTACTCTTACTGCAGAAAAGAGTTCTTTCTCATTATATATGCAGAATTCCCTATTTCTGGTCAGCACTGCCTCCTATATCTCTGTCCTGGGAAGAAATAAACTACCAAGAAGGAAATGAATAAACATGCATCTTATCACCCACCCACTTTGTGCTTGCCTGTCAATGACAGCAATGTACAATCTGTTTGCTGCGTGAAAATGTGGTAGTTTCCATGTCCCTCAGCCAGGGGCACTGTGTTTCTCTTCTCCCATCCAGCAGACAGCAAAGGAGGGTTGTCAGCACTTTCACTCACCGAACTCTCCAGATGGTACAGGAATTGATCTTGATAAATTTTCTCGCACTTGGGGTCTGATCCCAACCTGCATCAGGAACATTCAGAAATCAATAAAGTTTACTCATATATATCCCACACATTCTCTTTACATATTTGTTTATAACCTGTCAAAAGCTGTCTACACAAGTACTCAGATCTGTTTGACCATGTATTATGTTTTAATTTTGATTTTTTTCAGAAATTATATCTTTAATTAAAATAGGCTAAAAAGCAAAACCCAGAATAAACCACACAATCAAAATTATTCTCAATTTATTTTCTTTCCCTTCATATTAAGGAAAGGGACTGATCCTTTCAGAACACATGCCAAATTCAACATCCCATATTTCTATGCAGACTTCATACTATTCTTTATTATACAAAAAAAAAGTAACTCAAGTTTTCACTTTAATAAATGTCCATAATTAGAAATCAAAAAATCTTTCCATAAGCAAATCTGAAAAGATGTAAAGTTCAATCTAACTTGTTGTTTCCCTGGAACACAACACTTATTCATGGATGAAGAAAGGTCTGCAAAACTATGAACACACTCAGGCACAATTTGTTAGAAATCTTGGCCAAGCTTTTAATGGATATGGACAGATTCACTGTTTGTGTGGGAAACCATGTTAATTAAGTTAGCTTTTGATTCAAAATGAGGCAAGCAAGAAATTCCAATGAGTTATGCTTTCCATTGCCTGGGTGTGAGCACCTAAAACAAAACAAAACAAAACAAAACAAACAAACAAACAAAAAGTCAGTAAACAAGACAAGCAGGAACACATACAGATGAAACAGAGCAAATGAAAATATTTCTTATGCCGATGTTAAACTAAGCCCCATATCACATCTGAAAAATAATTTTGGAACATAGTCTACATTTCAGATAAAAAAGAAAAATGAGGATTTAGACTTAGGCACCTTTCAGCCTACTGTCCAGTTGCCACATTGTATATGCTTCTTTATTTGGTACAATTATTTAGCTTCACTAGTTGCAGACAGATTTTAGGCTGCACACCAGTATACCTAGATATCAGAATTGAATCCAGAGGAAGAGGCCATGTTGAGACAGACCTTCAGCATAAGAAAAACTAGTTTTTTACCAGTTACTTCCTTCTGTGCAGAATATTGTTTTATCAGTTAGTACTAGCCAAACTTAAGAAATTTGGCAAAATAACAGTGTGCTTCTCACATATGAAAGTCACTTGCTCTCATTTTCAAATGCATTAAACATGCAGCAAAAGCCATGCATACAGAATATTTACAACTGTGAAACATCCTGATAAAGATTAAGATGCTGTGGCATCAACCATAAAAAGTCAGAAAAATGCAACGTCAGTCTCAACTCATGCTACTCTTTGAGTATATTAATTTATCTCATATCATGTGTCAACTTTGATCCAGGCATTTTTTGCATGCTTTTGTCTTCCTATGACATGATGTTATTTCAAAATATGATTTTGTATCTGATTGAGGTCCAGCAAGTGTTAGCCATGTTTTTTGTTGTTCTTTTGTTGTTGTTGTTGTTGTTTTGTTTTGTTTTGTTTTGTTTTTGTCACTAACCATGAGTGGAAATAGTGAAGAGAACTTTGCAAAGGCACTTCCGAAATAGTGAAGAGAACTTTGCAAAGCCACTTCCTGTGATCCAGAAAAATCGAGGTTTTGGTAAATTTCACTTAGTATTGTGCTATCTAAACATAAGTTATTCAGATGAACTCAGATTTTATTTGAACCCACCTTTAGTTTCTGAGTGACCAAAGTGGTGGTCTTTGATCTAAGAAATCAATTAGATGCTAAACATGGAACTCATTAACCTAAGAGAGAGGATGCTCAAATCCTCCCACCAGTCTGGCATTCATTCAGCACCTGAAAAGAAGTTATTCATATACAAAGGAATTACCATGTGAATAGTGCTTCCATGCAGTTTCTGCATAGGCTGCCCTGCATTTTTATCAAGACTGCAAACATGAACCAGCGTGAGAAAGCAGGTGCTATTTTCTTCTATCTTTTGAGCATCAGTCTTTCCCAGCAGTAAGATCTGTGTGCTAATGGCCAGAGTAAGACATTCTGCAACCAAACAGAAAACAAACTAAAAACATAAAGTCCTGTGCTTTTGATTCAGATTTCATTATGGCACAGAACACCGAAATAAAAGCAATTTTTTATTTTATTTTATTTTATTTTTGATTCTTAAAGTCCTTAAGAGTATGAAGCTGCAATGTAAAAGCAAGAGTCCAAAAATATTCTAAACTGTCAAGCTGTGACATTTTCTCCTCATAAACATGCAGTTTGCACAGAATAGAGAACAGAAGTGTCTTTTGAGTTATATCTGACTTTCAATAACTCATCCATATTAAACTATTAATTCTGTTTCAAAAAATCTGCTTCTCTATCATTCAAAACAAAAAAGATTTTGTTGCCCACTTTAGTCAACAGTAATATATATATATATATATAAATGAATAATAACAATTGCTGCTATTAAAACAATTGACTTCCACAAAAAAATACTGCAAGTAACCACTACCTTTTACAGAATTACTCATGGAGCATTAAGTTACATGACAAAAAAAAAAAAAAAAAAAAAAAAAAAACAATATGACAGTCATTGAACCTACATATTTGCAGGTCATTCAGGTGAGATAAAAATAAATAAATAAATAAATAGGTAATTTAAAAGAGGAAAAGATAAATAATCACAGGCATGAAAACTTGGAAATGTATTTTTTAAAGAACTATCAGCCATTGGAAATGAAGCATCATAGTACAAGACTGAAAAGGCAAATCTCGTAACAAAAATAACAGAGGAAAAAATCATAGAACCATTAAGATCGGAAAAGACATCCAATATCATGTTGTCCAACCATCATCCTACTGCCAATATTATCCACTAAACCATGTCCCAAATCCATGTCCAACATCTCCTTAAACACCCCCAAGGACAATGACTCCACCACTTCCCTGGGCAACACATTCCAATGCCTAACTATTCTTTCTGAGAAGAAATGTCTTCTAGTTTCTAACCTAAACTTCCCTTGGTGCAACTCAAAGCTATTCCCTCTAGTCCTATTGCTTGTTATCTGTGAGAAGAGGCCAACATGCAGCTGCTTCCTTTCAGGTAGTTGTAGAGAGAAATAAGGTCTCCCAAGAGACTAAACAACCCCAGTTCCCTCCGCCTCTCCTCACAGGATGTGTCTTCCAGGCCTTTCACCAGCTTCATAGCCCTTCTCTGGACACAATCCACACTCCAGGGCCTCGATGTCTTTCTTGTAGTGAGTGGCCCAAAGCTGAACACAGCACTCAAGGTGCGGCCTCATCAGAGCAGAATGAAAGGGGAAGATCACCTCCCTGGTCCTGCTGGCTACACCTGATATAAGCCAGGATGATATTGGCTATCTTTTCTACCTTTTCTACCTGGGCACACTGCTGGCTCATGTTCAGGCAAACATCAATCAGCACTTTTTCCTCTGAACAGCTTTCGAGTCACTCTCCCCCAAGCCTGTAACACTGCATGGGGTTGTTGTGGCCAAAGTACAGGACCCAGCATTTAGCCAAGTTGAACCTCATACCATTAGCCTCTGCCCATTCTGTCCAGGTCCCTCTGCATGGCCTTCCTACCCTCCAGCAGATCAACACTTCTTCCAAAACGTGGTGTCATCTGCAAACTTACTGCGGGTGCACTTCATTCTCTTATCCAAATCATCAATACAGATATTAAAAAGGATGGGACCCAACACCAATCCCTGGGGAACACCACTGGTGACTGGTCACCAGATGGTTTTCACTCCATTCACCACTACTCTCTGGGCCCGGCTGTCAGCCAGTTTTTAACCCAGCAAAGTGTGTACCTCTCCAAGCCATGTGCTGCCAGCTTCTCCCGGAGAATACTATGGGAGACTGTCAAAGGTTTTGCAGAAGTCTGGGTAGACTACAGCTTTCCCTCATCCACCAGGTAGGTCACCCAGTCATAGGAGACAATGGTGGGCAGGCAGGACTTGCCTTTCATGAACCCATGCTGACTAAACCTGTTCCCCCACTGGTCCCACATACTTTGCATGATTGTATTCAAGATAACCTGTTGTACCACCTTTCCTAGTGCCGGGGTCAGTCTGACAGACCTGTAGTTCCCCGAGTACTCCTTATCACCCTTCTTATAGATGGCTGTCACATTAGCAAGTCTCCAGTCATCTGGATGCCCATAACTGCTGATAGATCATGGAAAGCGGTCCAGCAATCACATCCACCAACTCCCTCAGCACCCTTGGGTGGATCCCATCTGGCCCCAGGGACTTGTGACAGTCCAGATGGAGCAGCAGGTCTCTGTTTCTACTGGAACTGTAGGGGGGTTGTTCTGCTCTCCATCCCAGACTTCCAGGTCAGAGGGCTGAATACCCTGAGGATAAGTGATCTGACTATTAAAGACAGATGTAAAGAAGAAGTTAAGAACCTCAGCCTTCTCCTTATCATGAGCAGTCATGATCCCCCCTTGCATTCAGTAAAGGATGGAGATTCTCCTTGGCCCTCCTCTTGCCATTAATATATCTATAAAAAGATTTTTTTTTTATCCCTAACCATAGTGTCCATGTTGAGCTCGCACTGGGCTTTGGCCTTCCTAATTTTTTCTCTGCATATGCTGGCAACTTCCTTGTACTCTCCCTAAGCTGCCTGCCTCTTCTTCCACTGGACATAAAGTCTCTTTTTCTCCTGAATACTCAGCAAATTTCCCTGATCAGCCACACTGGTCTTTTTCCCCGCTGGCTCATCTTACGGCACACAGGGACAGCCTGCCCCTGTGCCTTTAAGGCTTCCTTCTTAAGGAGCGTCCAGACTTCCTGGACCCCCTGTACCCAGAACTGTGTCCCAAGAGACCCTCTCTAACAGTGTCCTGAACAATTCAAAGTCTGCCCTCTGGAAGTCCAAAGTAGCAATTTTACTGACCCCCACTCCTGACTTCACCAAGAATAGAGAACTCTACCATGTCATGGTCATTCTGCCTAAGACAACTCCCTACCACTCCCATCAGTCCTTCTCTGTTTGTGAATAGCAGATCTAGCAGAGACACTCCCTCTGGTAGGTTCACTAGCCAGATGAGTCAGGAAGCTGTCCTTCATGCACTCCAGGAACCTTCTAGACTGCTTTCTCAGGGCTGTATTCTATTTCCACCATACGTCTGGGAAGTTAAAGTCTCACATGGGAACAAGTGCTGGCAATCGAGCTGGCTATTCTGCCTGATGCTTATGGAATCCCTCACATATCCCTTCATCGTGATTTGGCAGTCTATAACAGATCCCTACCAGGACATCCACCTTGTTGGCCAATCCCCTAACCTTTATCTAGAAGGACTCTGCCTTATCATTCCCAACCCTGATCTCAACAACATCTAAACTTTCTCTAATATAGAGAGCCATGCCACCATCTCTCCTTAGTTGCCTATCTCTTCTGAAGAGCTTGTAGTCATCCATTGCAGCACTCCAGTCATGGAAGTGGTCCCACCACATTTCAGTGATGGCAACTAGGTCATAGTTTGCCTGCCACGTAATGGCTTCCAGCTATTCCTGTTGCACATACTGTGTGCATTGGTGCAGATGCACTTCAGTTGTGCCATTGCCCTCATCCCCAACCCTCCAGTAATAATGTTTTTTAAAATGGCTAACAAGCCTTTAATTATGCGGTATAAATTGAAGATAGAGGCAGACAAGAAAGATAAAATTAAAACAAAGATTTTCAGTGGTACACACAAAGTTAAAAGAAAGGACGATATGACATCCTAAGGCCTATCCATGTACTTCATTGTGGTATGATCACTGTGGATCTGTAGAAAAGTTGTAAAAGTCAGCCTGTCAAGCAACAATAATTAATCTCTGATAGATGTACCCAGATTGTCTTTGTTTTCACCCATAACCAGCTGTCAAACAGTGACACATCATTAATGTGAGCTTCAGATTTCCAAGGTATTATTACTCCATTACAACCCAATTGGAAGTAATGACATTTGTGCTACTAAACTATCTTGAAAACTTCTTAAAATCTTATATTCAGATTATTATTATTGAAATTTAAATTTCAGCAAAATTCAATTTTCTTGTGCTTCACCTGCAATGATGACAAGTGTTGTGTCAGTGTCCTAATAAAGCTTGATATCTCATCCATCATCCATCTTTGGCATTGAGATAGATCAGCCCTGAGGAAAAACAAAAAACAAACAAACAAAACAAACAAACAAACAAACAAAAAGAAAGAAAAAGAAAAAAAAATAAAAAAAGAAAAAAAGGAAGGAAAGGAAAAAAGGAAGAAATGAAAAATAAAAAGACACAATAAAAAGACTACAAAACCAACCAAGAAAAAAAAAAGGCAAGCCACAATTTCTGAAGGGTTATAAAAATATTTGAAAATAATATATATAATTATATATATATATTAACATATATATATATATATATATTAACATAATATATGTTAACTCTCAAATATAAACCAGATTGTGTTATATATGTCTTGTTGTCCAGGAGTCTATAATGCCTTAAATGTGCATATGAAGCAGAGGATTCCCAGTATCATAATAATTTTCACATAATTCACTGAAACACTGAAAAAAAATAATAATATTTTAATGAACATAGAGAACAAAGATCTATATTCAGATTATATAAGATGTATGAAGGGAATTTATGCTTTAGGAACTATAGTTTAAACCTTTTTTTTAGCACTGAATCCTTCCTATTTGAATTTGCAGTGTGAGTATTCCAGTTATTGGTAACTAAAACTGTACATTGCAATTACCTCTCATTGCATCAACCATCACAATAGCTGAAAAACAAACAAACAAACAAACAACACTAAGGTTAAGATATCTAATCAGCCATGGGAATTCCCACTAAAATAAGAATAATAATATTTCACTAAAGTAGAAAAACAACTTTGTCATATGTATTTTCATAATCACAGAATTGCCAAGGTTGGAAGGGACCTCTGGAGATCATCTAGTCCAACCCCCTGCCAAGCAGGATCACCTACAGCACATTGCTCTTGAGTGGACACATTATAAGGAGAGAAATTTTATGGCCACTACATTTTTAAAATTACATGGCATGATACAAAACGCAGAATTTTTGTTTCAAGTACACTTTCCCCTATTGAAACAACAACAAAAAAATCACTACATGCCAATAATAATAATAATAATAATAATAATAATAATAAATGGATGGACTTATTTCTTCCAAAACTAAAGGAAACTAAACACCATATTTTCCAATTCTTAAAATAGAAATGGAATAAAACGTTCTGCTAGTACATCAGCTACACCAAAAACAATGAGAAATGTTTTTCATGTGCACAGTGTGTTCCCTGAAAAAGTGGGAAGCTCACTTTTAGGTGTCCCCATTTTCTTACACCAGGATCTCTTCACATTTTGCTTAGTCCCTCTAATCTTGACTTTACGTACCCTCACAGATGCTGCTCCTTCCAGTGCCTTGGATTGAATCAAAATGAAAATATCTTAGATTTAGGAAGTTATTCCTCCCAAAGAACATTTTTTGAAACTTGAAATAGTTCTTCAAAATTTTGATTTTCACAAAAGGAATCCATTGATTAATCATTCTCATGTTGAAGTTTCTAATCATTTCTGCCATCGTGTATTTATTGCCAGTTTATTTCAATAACTATAGAAGTGCACTTAATATGTAGTTATTCAGTAGTAGTGTAGTCAGTGATATATACTAAAAAGTCTTAGATTACTATGGATATTTATTAAATATATTCCAAAGTAACTTCACCAAATTAACACACAAGACCAATCACTTTTGAATTGCTAGTGAGACGAAAAGCATGAAAACACATGAACAAAGTTAAAGAAGAAACATTAGAAGCTTTTGAATAAAATTAGTTGTAAATTCTCAGATAATTAGACCTGCAGCTCCCAGTGAAGCTTTATTGCAGCCACTGGTCAGAAGGAAATTTGTATCACTTAAGTGTGAAATGGGTATGAGTAGTGTCATTAAGCCTGCTATGTTCAGCAAAGCATTCATTCTTATGCTTAATTTTGATTTCAGATGAATTGACATATGATAAATGTATTGGGACTTGTAACACTAAATAAAAGAGCAATTAAAAATGTGATTAAATATTCTGTTCACCTGGGCCTTTCAACATTATCTAATCTTTGGCATTGTGATTGTTTTTGAAATGTCATTCTTGGGATCTCAGGTGAAAAAATGAAAATAATAATAATAAATAATAAAAAAAAAAGACAGTATTTGGTACATCACATAATTGCCCAAGGTATTTAAAGACAGGTTTCTGAATTATCACATGGAATTCATTGATGTCTGGCATAAATGAGAAACGATATTTTTTGATTTGCAAAAATTTTAAGTGTTAATTTGGGGAACAGGTGAGGAAAGTTATACACAAGCATATTTTCTGTCAAATGGTTCTATAAATTGATATAACTTCTTTACAAAATAACCACCCCTGAACTCTCTTTGCTGGTAGAAAAATTACCATTTATACAAGGCAGCTGGATTTCTGAAGAATTTTCAGATCCCATAAGAAGCAACCCCTTCAGTCACTTCTGCAGAATGAGAAAGCATAGCTCCATGCAGGGCCATGCAGCCTTTGTCAAGTTAAGAAGCTATATTATCAGAAATTAAAATGCCACATATGTTAAAAATAATGAAAGAAACACAAAGAGCACATTACTTGCTCAGAATGAGGACCTGTTGTAAAACCAGCATTAGAACAGCACAATTTGGGCAATTTACTGTTATAAGCAGTTCTGTAGCTCATTATTTTTTACACAAAGCCACTTTAAAACCTCTCATATGCTTTTAATATACCACTTAGTATTAGGCAATTACCATTTCCTTTTCAGTGTTCAGCCTCTTAAGTCTTTGAACACAAAACTACAGTATTCTGACAATTGTTATAAAACCACGGAGAAAGCAAAACATTTTTGTTCACCAGGTCACATATATATATAAAGTGTTTTTGTTATAATTTGTTCTACACGAATATCTTTTTAATTAGTGAAAGATTGGGCTTAGACTTCAAGCTGCCAGCATTCTTATCAACCGAGGTAAAATTTAGGAACCTGCATAGCGCATATATTTGTTACTCAGCTACTTATTAAAATAAATAAATAAATAGATAAATAAATAAATAAATAAAAATAAGAATTACTTGTATGCCTTAGGAAAGACGGAATTAAATACATGGAAAAAGAATGGGAGAATAATCATGGATATTTTTGTTTGTGTTTTATTGTTCTACTTTTAATTAACCATACATAACATGTGTGATACATAATGTGTACTTCAGTGTTTGATGTGAATGTAGGAATTTTGATGCTTCTTTTCTTGCCTTTTTTTTTTTTTTCTTTTCAACAGTAGTAAAATTCACAAGGAGTAATATTAATGTCTGCATTAAAAATTATTTTGATTACTGTTTATATAAAAAAGTCAAAAAACATTATCGAGGCTGATGGTTGGTTTAACTATTCAAAATGCAATATTAAAGGTCATATTGACAGGAAAGATAGATCATCAGTGAAACACTGGAAAGCAAAGGGGTAACAAATAGAAAAATTAAACAAATAAATAACTATTGCAATTATATATATATATATATATATATATATATAAATAATTTTTTACACCCTAGAGCTTCAGATTAAATTTTATGTCATTATATTTATAAATGGTCAGGATGCAACACTGAGCATATCCATTCTTGATATTTCATACTCCAAAAATGACCATACAGTTATGCTGAGCTTTAATTAATATCCCGTTACTCATGACAAAGCTTTGAATTGTAACTGGACTTTTATTAATCTAATTGATTTACTATTTTAAGGAACCAAATTCTACATCCAGTTTTGTTTAATGTCATGGTACTTGAAAGGCAAATGCAGCCCAGAAGATGATTTTGGCACAACAAAATCTCTTGACAGACCCTTCAAGGCATGGAAATTTTCCAGGGGAGTGTTGAAATACAGAATGCAAAAAGCGGCAGGAATTGCATGGGATGATGACAAGAAAATCAAGAGCAAAAGGAGATGATGTATTTCAGATGACTTTTTTTTTTTTTTTTTTTTTTTTTCCCAAATAATAGGAAATACTGGCAGAAGGTTGAAGGATTCCTAAATATAACCATATTACACAGTTACAGATCAAAGAATATTGTTTCAGTGGTTACAAAGAATTCAACATTTGCATTAGGCAAAATTTGCAGTTTAAGGGAAACCTTGCTTTTTCAGTACTTTTATTAATGCAAAGTTTTGCAAGCAATTAAACATAAAGGAAATGCAGCACTTTGATGATTTACATAATATTTTTAATATCAGGAAGATGATTCTCAACACACACATCAAAAGGAAATATCAATAGTTGTATTTAATAGTTCTTTCAAGATCTAATTAGACAAAAATATTCTAGTTATAGCTTATTTCATACACATATTCTTAATACTGCTTGCAAAATCTATCATTTTCAAACAACATTTAAGGAAGATTTGTTCTATCTAACTTGTCCATATACATAAAGAGGACAGCAAATTACATCAGAGGTGTGAGTAATATAGAAATTATATTATCAGTAGATTATAAAGCATATAGACATCACAAAATGGTTAATATTCCATTAGTGTAGATTTATTATTCCGTAGGATGTATGACAATAGCTACAAGGTGGAATATAGAACTGGAGGGATATGCTGGAATATTAAGTTATTCTTTGCTATAATTAGCATTCATGTCTTAAATCACTTTCAAAAATATTGTAAGTATAATGCTAAAAGTAGCCATGATCTTCCCTTGTAATAATTGTTTGAACAGTATTTAAAACTTTAATTTCTAGGACATATAGGCTTCTTTACTGACTTTCAGTGCAGTGATGGATTTCATGAAGAGAAATATGATTTCGAAGGTGAAAACAACTATATGAAGAAATTGGAATTTGCTTCTGCTCTTGGTCTTACTACTGATGCCCAGATTTTAATTAATATTAACAGTTCAATAGCATCATTTCCTATTTAGGAATTCTTAATTTTCCAGTCCCCAGTTCAAGACTTTGAAATCTCCTTTGAGAAAGTTGGTCCCTGGAGATAGACGAAGTCAACAGAAACTGTACTAGAATATTCAAAGTGCACTCTAGCATTAAGCACTCTGAGGAGATGAAATGGAGGGTGGAGTAAAAATCAATCAATCAATCAATAAAACCATGGATAGCATAAATTTTTGTACCTTAATTATGTAGACACATTACTTCAAGCTCTCTTGTTTTTATCTACTGATTTGTAAAATGTAATAGCAAGCTCCTTTAACATAGAGAGGCAAGGAAATAAATCAATCTTTCAGAAGGACTCTGTGAGAAAATGTCATAAGAAAGCTCATATGTAAGTGAATCATTCTTTTTTGGAAAATAGTTTGAATTACATTAAGTAAGAAGGTCAAGGGCTACACACTGAGTTAAGTGTGTATGGGTTTGGAGGGTGAGAAGGAAGATATAGTTTTTTGGACTGCATATCATTCACCCACTCCACAAGTCATAGAGTCTAAGCTCAGTAAAATAATACATTGGCTCTACCATGGGGCAGATTATTAAATCAAAATTTAAGCCTTAAAACAAGAACCTGGAATGAAAGCAGAGCTTGCAGAGGAGTTTAGCTTAAGACAGTTTAGTTGTCCTATGTATGGAAGACAATGCTTTACTTGAAACTCTATTAGAGACTTGTTATTGTTAATTTATGATCTATCTTTATTTTTCCAATCCACATGGCAGCAGCCAAATTCTGTCTTCTGGAATTTTCAAGCATTTTCATTAAAGTGTATGTGGGAGGTGAAATACAGATTTCTCTGTGTAGTGATTTTAGCCTGCTAAGCAGCTGAACTCCACTAAAACAGATTTCTCACTCCCCCTTCTCAAAGAAAAAGGGGGAGAAAATATGATGAAAAGGACTCAAGGGCTGAGATATGGCAGGGAGATTACTTGCTAATCATTGTCACAAACAAACAAAGCAAACACAGTATAGGGAGATTAATATAATTTATTATCTATAATTAGCAGATTAGAGCAGTTAGGAACTAAATGCAAACTAAAAACACCTACTGTCCTGGTTTCAGTTAGGACAGTTATTTTCCCTCCTAGTAGCTGGT
>NC_048926.1:41947560-41952299 GCF_011077185.1 Oxyura jamaicensis
CGAACGGCTGTGTGGTGTTTAGCTGCCAGCCGGGTTAAACCACAACACCTACCATGAATCCACCTTCTTCTACCTTGTCCCCTCGAGTAGTGCAGGGGAATCAGGAATGAGGACTGAAGTCATTCCCTAATGCTTTTTCTCCACTGCTCCTTCACAGTCACTCTCTGCCCCTTACTCCAGAGTGGGGACCCTCCCATGGGATGCCGTCCTTCCCAGACTGATCCTGCGTGGGCTTCCCATGGGCAGCAGCTCTTCAAGAACTGCACCTATATGGTTCTGCAACACATGATCAAACTTCTCCAACCTGGGTCTCCCAAGGGTGACAGCTCTCCCCTCACCCCCTGCTCCTGTGTGGGCTCCTCTCCACGGGCTGCAGCTCTGGCCTGGGGCCTCCTCCTGTGGGGGCTCTCCATGGGCTACAGCCTCCTCCAGGCCACATCCACCTGCTCCACCAGGGGCTCCTCCATGGGCTGCAACATGGAGATCTGCTCTATGTGGGACCCATGGGCTGCAGGGAGACAGCCTGTGCCACCAAAAGCCTCTCCAGCAGGGGAACTTCTGCTCTGGTGCCTGGAGCACCTCCTGCCTTCCTTCTGCACTGACCTTGGGGTCTTAAGCGCTGTTACCCACTTTGCACTCTCAGCTGCTGTTGTTGCACAGCGGTTTTTTCCTTTTCTTTAGGATGCTGTCACAGAGGCACAAACAGCATTGCTTATTGTCTTGGCTCTGGCCAGCGGTAGGTCCCTTTTGGAGCTGTCTGGAGCTGGTTCTGGTCTGATATGGAACAACTAGGATCTTCTCACAGAGGCCACCTCTGTAGCCCCTCTGCTACTAAAACTGTTCCACATAAACCTGATACATTCTGTGTTGGCTATTGCTCATATTTATCTTAATTTCATGGCACATATACTATACATCAAAATATATGATTTCAGAATTCCACATGGAAGATCGTTCTATTTCGGTAATGTAAAAATAAGCGTGATATATTCTAGAGAAAACAGCTCATATTATTTATGTGATTGTGACTGTACATTAACTTCACCTAAAATTTATTATCTAGAGATAGTTGACAGACTTGTCTTCACCTATACAAACGTTCTTCTAAAAGTCTACAGATTCTACAATTCCAAGCTCTCTCTGCTAAATAGAGAAATATCCAATGTTTTGCATGAATGGCTCATTGCATGACTACTTAACAAAGTAAAATCATTGAATTATTAGATGGAATCAACCTTCCCATTAAAATATATAAATAAATAAATAAATAATAATAATGAAATAACATTTTCTGAAACTGCTAGAACCTATACTTACTTTATTTTTATTTGTACAGTCTGTATCACAGAATCACAGAAACAGAGAATCACAGAATGGTTGAGCTTGGAAGGAACTTCTGTAGGTCAACTGATACAACCTTCCCAGCACAAGCAAGGCCACCTAGAGCAGGTTGTGCAGAACCATATCCAGACACCTTTTGAAAATCTCCAAAGGGGAGTGTTCCACCTCTCTAAGCAACACATTCCATTGCTCTTTCACCTGCACAGTAAAGAAATGCTTCCTGATGTTCAGAAAAAACTTGCATTCCAGTTTGCTCCCTTAGCTTCTTGTCCTGGCACTGAGTACCACTGAAACAGTCTGGCTCTGTCTTCTTTGTACTCTTCCTGATGGTATTTATATAACTAGATAAGATCATAAAATTGTAGAATCACAGAATCAAAGAATGGCTTGGTTTGGAAGGACATTTAAGATGATTCTGCATCTTCCTAGAGCCTTCTCTTCTCCAGGCTGTAAATGCTCAGCTCTTTCAGTCCTAGAAAAGGTGTTCTTCATACAAGAGATGCTCCAGGTCTATCACCATCTTCATGGCCCTACTCTGGACTTGCTCTAACACTTCCACATCCTTCTTGTGCTGGATCCCCAGACCTGGACACCGTAGTGTAAGTGGGCCCTCACAAGGGCAGAGTCGAAGGGGACAATCACTTCCTTTGACCTGCTGGCCACTCCTTTCTTGATGCAGTCCAGTTGCCTTCTGGACTGCAAGTAAGCACTACTGGCTCATTGTCAATATTTTTGTCTACTAGAACCCCCAAGTTTTTCTCTGCATGGCTGCTCTCAGTGAGTTCTTCTCTCAATATGCGCTCATGTCTGAGGTTGCCCTGACACAGGTGCAGCACCTTGTTGAACTTCATTAGGTTCACTTGGGTCCACTTCTCAAGCTTGTCCAGGTCCCTCTGAATGGCTTCCCTTCCTTCTGTTGTACTGACTGTGCAACTTAACTTGGTGTCATTTGCAAACTTGTTGAAGGTGCACTCAATCCCACTATGTCATTGGTAAAGTGGTCCCAAGATGGACCCCTGTGGGACACCACTTATTACCAGCTTTCACCTGGACATAGAGCCATTGACCACAACTCTCTGGGTGTGGCCTTCAAGCCAATTTCTATTCCATGAATGGTCCACCCTTCAAATCCATCCCTCTCCAATTTGGAGTCAGGATGTCACTTAGGACTATGTCAAAGGCCTTACAGAAGTCCAGGTAGATGACATCCCCTTTGAGCCTTCTCTTCTCCAGGCTTAAGACTCCCAGCTCTCATAGTCTTTCCTCAAAGGAGAGTTTCTTAATTGTTTTAATGGCCTTTTATTGTATTCCTCTATATCCCTGTATTTCATGTACTGGGGGCCTCAGAACTGGACACACTACTCCAGGTGGACAAAAGGTGAAATATGTAGTTTAATAATTTAATAATTTTTAAATATATAATAAAGCATTTCAATTTTTCTTCATTTAATATGATCCTCATCTACTTAGTGGCCCTAGGTAGCCCTGTATGAGCAGAGAAGTTGAAAAAGATGACCACCAAATGTCCCTTCCAACCTCAGCCGGCCTGTGGATCTGTGATTCTGTGATATATTAAGCATTATTTAAAAGTCATCCAGCCAATTTAAAAGTTCAGTGACAGGTTATTCTGTTCCTATTTCCTTGATTTTGACTATCTACTTTATTATTAGAATTGTTGTTACATGAGGTAATTTCTTTATTTTTTTCTTGTATAGTTGTTTATTTGGATCTGTCTAGGTCCACTATCTGGAGTCAAAGAGTATGGATTTAAGTCGAACTCCTTTGGTCTCAGATGTTACCAATATTTCTTTGATGAAACCTTCTCTGGAGATATGACTTTAGAATGATCTCTTCAAAATGGAATTGGCAAATTACCTGCCTACCTCAATGTCTAATTGAATCTTTGGATACTTTATTTCTTAATGTACAATTATAGGATTACAAGGGTATTGAATTGATAACTGCATGCATCCATTTATCCATATGCAATCCAAAAGCTTAATATTTTTGACAACAGATGGTGTATTGAGTATATAATGTATTGCAAAGGTTCTGCTTTATCTGATATGTAAGATCCTACATCTGAATTTTAGAAAAAAAATAAATAAATGAATCTATGTTGTATTTGAAATGATATGACTAACAAACCCAATATAACCGGATACAAAGCTAATCTGTATCTGAGGTGAGTCCTTGAAACAAGAGTCAGATAAGGAAAGTTAGTTCTATATCAGTCCTATTACAAAGCTTGAAAGAGCTGCCAACAAATAAATAAACAAATAAATAAAAAGTGTAACATTCATACATTCATTATTTTAATACAATGTTAACACTATAATGGGAACAAAAGGGCATAGCATGTTCATTTTTCATAAGAGGCATTTTAAATATGAACAGGAAAGAAAACAATATCCATTTATATTACTTGGCCTAAAGCATAACAGCTCTCACTAGAAAAAAAAAAAATCTGTATCAAAAAAGAAAAGAAAAAAAAATAGAAAAGCTATGTCTCATATTTTCTGAAAACAGAGCTTCTTTGTAAAATGTGTAAGACCTTTCTCCCTCTTAAATTTAATCTCTTAGAAGTTAGATCGGTTTGGCAAACACTCAAAGTTAAAACCATATTCTCGATTATCACTGACATGAAAGATAAAAGCATTTCTGTAAAAGTACAAAAAGTACTATTTAGTTACATGATGAAATTTTTGTTTTGTTTTATTTTGTTTTGTTTTTAAATTCACAAAGGATGCAAGTTAAATGGCTCAATTTACTGGAAGAATGTTTCAAAACTAGCTTTATATGAAAGAACGTGAAGTTAAAAATCAAGGCAATATGCACAAAAAAAAAAAAGGAGTTCAATACTGATGACAGAGAGTCGTGCACATTCCATGTAAAACAGCACCGCAAATGGATCCCTGAGCTGACTCTGAGTGACCTCGCATAAAAATACATAGTTTACCTCTCTTGGTGATCTGTGATACAAACTGCTAGTCTCAGTCCAAGAATGGACAGAAGAAGCCATCAAAAGATAATAAATTATCACCATCAGGGATTAGAGCCAGCCTCGTACCTTCTGCAGAAAGACTGAATAATTTTTGCATTATTAATTGAGGGAAGCATACACGTGAATGCCTCTGTCATTTAACAAAACTTGCATGAGTGATTGCAGGCAGGTAACAGCAAACTCTAAGACTCTCATCAAATACTCATCTAGAAACTTTTAATGGTTTGAAAATTTGAAGTAAAACACAATGGTGAATGCTATTCCTGCTAGAACAGGGGCTGTGGTGTTGCATTATAACCAGTCCATATCTCCAGAATTAAAACTTTCCAAGCTTTAAACAAAACAGCAATTAAATAGACAGCAATATTCTTATAGAAATTCAGGACTAAATCAC
>NC_048926.1:41977299-41980357 GCF_011077185.1 Oxyura jamaicensis
GAGGGGGAGTGAGAGAGCGGTTGTGGTGGAACTCGGCCGCCCACCAGCGTAAAACCACCACAAGTAAACATGACAAATATTATTTCCCAATGCAAAATTAAGAGGTACATATGAGAAAGTCAGGAGTATAGGCAGCTTTAGGTCACATAATCAGAACTACCACATCCAGTAACCCACACTGAAACTATTCTCATTGATGTTATGGCCATGCTCTGTATGTACAGATGAACAATTTTTGAAATATTTATAAAGTATGCTCAGTAGCCATTTCTTAAGAAACTGAAAATCATATTTCTTACTATTTTCAATACTATTATTTATTTATTTATTTATTTAAGATCCTAGGCAAAACAATACTTCTGCAGAGAAGGACCCGGAAATCCTGCTGGACACTAAGGTAAATGTAACTCAGCAGTTACTCAGCAACTACTGCCCTGTAGCCAAGAAGGCCAATGGCATCGTGGGGTGCATTAATAAGACTGTTGCCAGTTGATTGAGGAAGTTGATCCTGCCCCTTTACTCAGCCCTGGTGAGACCTCTCCTGGAGTATTGTGTCCAGTTCTGGGCCCCCTAATACAAGAGGGCCATGGATATATTGGAGTGAGTCCAGCAGAGGGATGGACTTAGGTGATGAGAGCATCTGTCACAAGAGGAGAGGCTGACAGAGTCAGGCCTGTTTAGCTTGGAGAAGAGAAGATTGAGGTGGAATCTTATTAATGTGTATAAAGATCTTGAGGGAGGGTGTCACAGAATCATATAATGGCTTGGGTTGGAAGGGACATTAAAGATCACCCAGTTCCAACCCCTCTGCCATTGCCGGAGACGCAGCCCACTAGATCAGGTTGCCCAGGACCTCATCTAACCTGGTCTTAAACACCTTCAGGGATGGAGCATCCACAACCTCTCTGGCAACCTGTTCCAGTGCCACACCACCCTCTTAGTGAAGAATGTCCTCCTAATCTCTAATCTAAATCTCCCCTCTTTTAAGTTGGAAAGTTTCTTTCCATCTTTTTTACAAGCCCCCTTTAGGTACTGAAAAGCTGCAGTGAGGTCACCCTGCAGCCAGAATATAAGAAGTACATAAAAGTATTAGATAGCATCCAAATGAGAGCTACAGAGATGATGAGGGGTCTGGAGGGGAACATGTATGAGGAACAGTTGAAGTAATTTGGTTTGTTCAGCCCAGAGAAGAGGTGACTGAGGGGAGGCCTCATGGCTGCCTGCTTCTTCCCCACAGGGGAGCTAAAGGGCAGGTACTGATCTATGCTCTCTGGTGGCCAACCAGCATAGGGCCTGAGGGAATGGCATGGAACTGCATCATGGGAAAATCAGGTTGGATGTTAGGAAGAGGTTCTTCACAGGGTGGTTGGACACTGAAACAGGCTTCCCAGGGAAGCAGTCACAGCATCGAGCCTGACAAATTCAAGAAGCTTTTGGAAAATGCTGTCAGATGTATAGTTTGATTTTGGGGGTTTCCTTTGTGGAGGCAGGAGTTGGACTCAATAATTCTTTTGTGCCCCTTCCGTCTTGGGATACTCTATGATTCTGTGATATGTACATAGGTATATATGGCATTCATATCTAAACTATGATTTAGTTTTTTGCTAACTGAACTAAATATAAGGACAGTGAGCTACTGAATCACTTCACTGGGTCCTAACCACAGTTTTGTCTCTCAATTTCTTTTATAGGTACCTTGTACCCAGTGTTCTGATAGAAATAATAGATCATGTTAGCAGGATCAAATGCTAGTACAAGGATAACTGCTGGTCTCTCAAATGCTTTTAGCCAGTTGGATTTCAAAGGAGATTAGTATTCAACCTCTATTTTTTTACAGAACACAGAATTAATATCAGAATATATCATTAATAAATGCAGATTAAAGGAAGATATAATAAACACAGCTGAAAGTTACCCTTTTAGAATGAAAATAAATCTCCCCAGCAATTTCATTTTTGCCTTTCTAGTCTTTATGGACAAATACTCTTTAAGAAATAACACATTTAATTATGCTGCTGTTGTTTTTTGTTTCCTTATGCAGTTGACCAGCACTTGAACATGCTGTTGTTTGACAACAGGAGTCTGGAAATCCTCATACTATATTCTAAGGGATACTACTAGTACTATGCATTTATAACTTGATTAGAAAATAAATACAATATCGTCCTGGTTTTGGCTGAGATAAGTTAATTTTCTTCCTAGTATCTAGTATGGTGCTGTGTTTTGGATTTAGGATGAGAATAATGTTAGTAACACACTGATGGTTTAGTTGTTGCTGAACAGTGTCTACAGTAAGTCAAGGATTTTTCAGCTTCTCATGCTGCCCTGTCAGTGAGGAGGTTGAAGGTGTACAAGGAGCTGGGAGAGGACAGAACCAGAACAGCTGACCAAAACTGGCCAGAGGAACATTGCATACTATTCCATACTCATTCCATATTCTATCTTCTTTTTCTATCCTATTAAAAAGTCTTTGTTTCACACCATGACATTTTACTTTTTTCTGTTGAGTCTCTCCCACATCCCACTTGGGGTTAGGGTCTAGGGAGTGGGAGTGTGGGGGAAGGAGTTCAATGAGCAGACTGATGTGTATCTACCTGTCGGGTTAGACCACAACAAAAACCTATTTACATTCTGTACAACTAAAATGAAATTATTAGCAACTTTTGCAAAATTACTTTTACCTGAATGAAATTTCAAAATATTTTTTACACACAATGGGATAAATAACTTTTATATGTTTATTTCATCTATTTGTTCCTAGCACATCTTTATATTTACAAATTATGTTCAACTATATTTTTTAACAGTTCTAGAGATTAAATTACTATACCACTTCTGTCTTCAGACAGCTAGATAGACAAAGGCATGCCAAGACAGTTCAGAATTGCTTTATGCTTGTTTTTAATTTTCAGTGTATCCTGAAATAGGGTACACTGTTTTAGACTGTTGAGTAATAGACATTATCTAGTGCAGACCAGAATCAAGATTTTCATTATTAAAAAGAGGAAAGGAGAAGAAGAAGAAGAAGAAGAAGAAGAAGAAGAAGAAGAAGAAGAAG
>NC_048926.1:41980367-41983652 GCF_011077185.1 Oxyura jamaicensis
AGAAGAAGAAGAAGAAGAAGAAGAAGAAGAAGAAGAAGAAGAAGAAGTGTAGCATTTCCCAATATCCCAATTTCCCAAATTGCATTTCCCAAAAAGATATTCTCTGAAAATGAAAAACAGCAAACAGTCAAGTTCAGCAGGCCAGCCATATCAGTAAAACAAAAATCACAGGCTCTCTCATCCTAAGAGAGAAGGGAAGAAATAATAATAATAATAATAAATAACAATTGGTCAAATAAAATTGTACATATATGGTACAGGAGTGTGTCAAGTAGATTGTAAACTTGTAGTACTCAGCCAATGAGGAAACAGGAAAAATCAGGTGTCAGGTAATAGGGAACATAAGGTTATGATAAACTTTTACTGGGCACTCTTGGTTGCAGGATGCCTGCCATTGCCAACGCAAATAAAATAGCTTCACAGAAGATCTTGTCTGAAGAAAATTATTGAGATTTTTCTCACAGTCAAGGAACGTTTAAATGTTACTCAATAAGCATCATGTTGAAATAGTTCTAGTTTCTTCAAGAGACTTTGGCATTTTAAATTCTAAGTGGTAAAAGATAGGAAAAGATGATGCAATTGTAACGCTTTTGAGTACAATCAGAATTAATATATGTCCCCTTCCCTCCTGCCACTCCCATCATCTTTGCAAAGGTGAAGTTACAGTCTCCACTTCAAAGGCTTGCTTTTAAACAGAATCAGACTGCAAGCAAAAGCACAGACATGTAACAGGCAGCACTGTTAAGGGCCAGAAACTACAGCTGTATTTTTCAGAAAGACATTGTCATGTAAGAGGCATATGAAGCTTTTTGATTAGAAGTGAAAAACTGCAGTGTTTGTTATGGCAGTTCCGTAACACCATTACTTGTAGGACAGCAACTGTCCTCTTTGTAAAGTTTGGTTTATGTAGCTTAAGGTAATGTAGGGATCAAAGGCTTAAGTCTTAGAAAGAGCAGCTTCAGTTGTAAAGATATTTACTTAGTTCCCACTGGCTCGGGATAAGCTTCACCAAGCAGAGCTGTTGCCTTTGGTTCACAAGAATTCCAGTTCAACTCCCAGATATGACAGCACACAAAACACATTCACACAAATTCCAAACACCATATGGGAGAACTCTGCTAATTGGAGAAATCTGCTTGGCTTCCAAAGGATATACACAATAAATGTCAGAGGAAGGAGTCTGAACCCTGTACAAGAGAAGAGATTACTTTGTTTTTAACGAAGCAGCTGAACTTAGGATAGAACTACATTTTTGTCTGGAAAATCTTAGAACATCTTGAAGATCATCCTTAAATAGATACAGTATAAAGCTGTCTCATATTTTAAACTGTTTCAGTAAATGTATCATAAATCAAAGACCTATTAACTAGGTTTTAGTGAACACCAAGATGAAGAACTGTTCTTTGCAAGCAGCCTGCAAAGGCATTCGTAGCAACCAGTTTAAAGGGTTTTCTTTGCCCTCTTCCCTCTAAACATTAGCATCTAGTTAAAAAAAAAAAAAAAAAAAAAAAAATCTGAAATTTGCAGATCAAAAATGTTAGCATTCTTTCAATTGTTGAATTCTGACTTTTTCCATGATATGCATGGCTCTTAATCTCTCATTTTTACAAAAGGCAAACACCAAGAACTTACAGCCTTTCAATGCACTCCTCTTAAAGAGGAGTCTTGAGAAGTTGGGCTTTTTTATTTTTATTTTTGTGTGTGTGTGTGTGTGTGGATTTTTTTTGTTTGTTTGATTGTTTTTTGTTGTTTTTTTTTTTTTTTTTTTTAGTATACATAAGTTAAGGGTGATAAAACTTTATTTGTTTGTTTGTTGAAGAAGAAAATCATGATGAACAGCACTGTTCTAATTATTTCTTGTCCTGTTGGGTTTATTAAACGTCTCCCACTAGCTCTTGCAATGAGGTGTCACAGTATATACAAGACAGCTTCCGATACCTTCACAATATCAGCTGTTGATCTCAATGATGTACTACTGCATGAGTAATCCTCACAAATATGTCTCATCCACCGTACTTGTCATGAAGGGAGACTGCAGACGGGAAAATGGAAATGAAAGAGGAGATGGTCAGGATGTATTAGAAAAAGCAGAAAAAAAGTGTAGCCACGTACCAAAGGGAATTTCAGGACAGATTTTCAAACTAGCAAATAAACAATTAATATTTAAAAAAGAAATAAAAGCCAGGTCAGCAGAAAATTCATTCTAGAAATAACCATAAAAAGTGTTTTATTGATGCTTTCATTTTGTTGATCCATTTTTATGAACTTTTATTGAAGGATATCTTTTATTATCCACTGTGGATCATAACTTCAAAAAATTTAAGAAATAAAATAAAATTTCAAAAGCCAATTAATATTTTATCAGTATTCACTAAGATCTAAACAATAATGATGAGACCTATCCAAATCCATGAAATTTGGAACTGCTCCTTTGAACCAGAAATATGCCACAGGGATTTTGCCAGAGTAACAGAGCCATTTATTATTATTGCAAGCATGTTCAGGCTGAGCAAAAATTAACACTGTCAGAAAGAGAAGTGTGGTGTGTATCCATCTCATTCCCTTCTATTCAGAAGGATTGGAGGTGAAAAATACACATACTTTCACCCAATTTTCCCCCACACAAACTGTTATACTATGAGAAGCTACACCAGATCTGTCATGTCACACCCTGTGATGTGGCAACACCCTGTGATGTGCAATCCAGCATGAGCCAGCCAGGGGAAAGATATAAACCACCTGAGATCACTAGAAATCTATGAAGTTTAGGGAAGATCAAAGACTGAGGAAACCACCATCAGAAAAAAAAAAAAAAAAAAAAAAAAAAAAAAAATCCAGTGTGCAAAGCCATTGTGTCATTCATGTAACCAAGAACTGAAACTGTGAATAGGGTCATGGGGCAATGGGGCACTCCTATAAAAAGTAAAAAAAAAAAATAAAACAAAAAAGAAAAAAAAAGTCTCAGAGGAAAATTTATTAATTTTCATAATAATAATTAAAAGTAATAATAAATTAAAAATAGCTTTAACACCAAAATGAGGTAGCTTCTTTGGTAAATAGTGGCAACTGCTAATAGAAAAGACATTGTTTATTTCTTTCCTAACTTTTTTCTGTTTTCTTCAAATTCTCCCAGAAATGTGAGGGCTCCCATGGGCCTCTGCTACAGCAAAAGTATGCTTCCATCTATCATAAAATAAATAAAATAAAATAAATTAGGATGTCTTCCTAATTCTTTTTCAGGAAGGAAGGAAGGAAGGAAGGAAGGAAGGAAGGAAGGAAGGAAGG
>NC_048926.1:41983662-42020261 GCF_011077185.1 Oxyura jamaicensis
AGGAAGGAAGGAAGGAAGGAAGGAAGGAAGGAAGGAAGGAAGGAAGGAGTATGTAGCCCAATGCAATAGCAACAATATTGAAAACTGGCTATCATACTCTTTTTTTCACCCTACAATGTATAAATTATTTATTTTCCCTAACTTCTATTTTTTTTTTCTCCTTGTTTAGTTTCCCGATTTGCAGTCAGTAATACCATAAACTCATTTCCAGTAGATAACATGACATTTTCTGTAGCTTTATATGTATTTTGCCCTGTGGTTTTCTTCCCTGGGAGGTTAGGCAGAAAATTATAACTTTTATTTAGCTCCTGTATTTATATTATGATATCTTGCAACTTCTTTCATGTTGCAACAATGAATTTATCATTACATACTTGTTAAAATATAATAAAAATAAAAACTTGGATGTACATAGTTTCTAAAATGCTGAACATTTACAATGAAATAGATGATGTATCCAGGTGCTTCACTAAAAAATAGTAAGTGGCTATCACTCTTTTTTTCTCTGTTCTTACATATCTGTAACGCATATATTTTTAAACAATTTTTAAAATAATAAATTATTAAAACAACTTAGTATTGTATTACAAATTTTAATATAACTTGATGCATAATCTTATTTTGAAAGTTATTAGAAAACTTAATGGTTTACTTAGTATTGATTAAAAAATAAATAAAAAATAAAAAAAATAAAAGGTTTGATGATAAGAAACAAAGATCTTTTGCCATTGCAAATTAAATTCACAACACTATGAACATTTTAAAATTTACCCTACAATAGCAGAAAGTGACAATTCAAAACTGCATTGTGCAGACCGTCTTTTACAGTTAGTATGGATCATGTTAGAATATTTTGAATAGTTCTGAAAATACATGATACAAATACTTATTTGGATGTTTTTCTCTGTTTCAACATATATTGCATACCTCTCCTAGAAACAAATGTTATTGTGGAAAGTTTTCCTGCTTATCCTTTACTTTAGCTCCATATTCTATACTTTTTGTTGCTGAGGAAACTCATTTTCTTTCTTCTATTTCTATTAACTTACACACTTACAGACAAAGCCTCATATTCTTTTGGGTCAAGATCATGATTAATCTGATTTCAATTTAATTCCTGTATATGAATTTTCCAGCAAGACTGGATAACACACAGATAACATTTCCCAACTGCTACAAACCAACAAATTCCAAACATGAAACTGCTGCAATTTACTTGGACACCAAAGTGCTGAGGTTATAAGTACATTTTTTTTTTCCACGGAGGCTCATCATTTTGAGAGTAGAATATGGCATGGAGAAGTTGCATCTCTAGAACTTGAGCCTTTTACTAGCACACAAAACATAACATGCAAAAAACATTTGCTCCTGTTGAGTTCAGTTCATATTCTGCTCAAATGGTCATTTGGCCAGGACACCTGCCTTAGTTGCAATTTCACAAACTCTTCCACTGGTATAACCTGTGAAGCCAAATTCTGAAAATAATAATAATAATAATAATAATAATAATAAAAGGGTTTTCTTTAGTCAGCTATAACGTTTCAGAGAACTAATGTGAATCAGCAGTGTAAATCACCTCAGTGATCACAAAAGTTACCCAACTTCCACATTGACATTGAAAAATACTTATTAAGAGTGAAAATATTTGTCAAATATTTTAGACAATGGGTCTTTGCTAAATGACAGGAATTGAAAGTCTGATCCACAGAGGAACTGTTTTATGTTTTGCTGCTTTGAAAAACTGGTTTGCTTTATGTGTACACACATAAATCTTGTTATCAAACAAACAATAGATTTTTTGCTAGTTCACTCTACATTAAATGATTAGTAATTCTTGGGTGGTCTTTCCAAATGATGTGAAGATGCTCCCTATTTTTATTTGCTGTGTTGCTTACACTTGCAAAATATAAAAAGCAACCTTGGAGCCTTGGAAATCCAGCTTTATAAACAGCAGGTGGAGATGAGGAATATTACTACTTCTCTGAAATAATAAGACAACTCTTGTGTACTGTCAGATTTGTTCACCAGCTGTGGTCTAAAACTCTCTCCCAGCCCAAGACAATAGAGTCTGATGAATCTGACCTAGCAAAACATCTTTAATTCCATTTCAGCAATATTGCAGAATTTATTTTTTTAGTTATTATTATTTTTTATTTATTTATTTATTTTTGCTATTAGTCTTCTTATGAACAATGTTGCTTTAAAAAAATACAGATACTTATCACAGTTTGATTTTTATTTTTTATTTTTTTTCCAGATGCACTTTTGCTTTGGTATACTACTAAGCCTAAAGTTAGAATTTAAATTGGCAGATTTCTCTTATCTAATGTTTGTTTAGAAATGTGTCTGTTTATTAGTTATTTTTATATCAGTGAGCATAAATTGAAACAGAAGATTGCTTTCACTTGTTTATTGGTAAATTAGATTGCAAGAGTTCCAAGGCAAATATTTATTTTCAGTCTTTCAGACACTTTACAAATTTTAGTAACATTTCTCTGCCTTAAATTTGATTTGGCTGTTCACGATGACTAATTTCACTAAGAAAACTGAGAACAAGTTTTTAAATGCTCAGCAGATATACAAGAAGAGTAGCATGTGCTTTAATACCATACAGTATGCCTAAAAGTAATTGATAAGATGGTTCCTTCTCCCTCATTAAGGCTACCTAAACTCATGGGTAAAGCTGAATAAGGGGCCAAAGTATAATTCGTCATTTCATATTGTAGTCCTCTTAAGGAACTGTGTGTTTTCCAAGTTCTAAATTTCTAAGTATTACTCAAAATACTTTAGATGTATTTGTAATCCAAAATATTTTTCGCACTGTTTAAAAATGATATAACTATCAAAAAAAAAAAAAAAAAAAAAAAAAAAAAGAGCAAGACATGTTAGATCTAAAACCAACAAATGAAATTACCTAGCTCTAGTTAGTTCAGGCTTCTTATTCTGCAGCTCAGTCCTTGGGGTCATATTAACCATATTAACTCCTGGCAACACTTCCTCATTTAAAAAAGTTATTGCTACAACTCTACTCTCTCAATTTTGAAACTTTGACTGGAATGTGTTTTGAGACTTTCTCCTATCTCTCTTGAGGTGATCAACTGCATTAAATGTTTTACTCTTATTGCCAGAACCCCAGATGATCAAGCTCCAGGTTATTGAAATTCAAATTTTGTTACATTCTTGGTAACACCTGACTGTCCTGATGGTCTAGGTCCTTCAGCATTTCCCTGCCAAAAGCCAGCTTCCTACATTTGCCTTGCCTTTGTTTTACTATATATAGATACAGAGAATATTTACATCATTCTCCTTTAGAGGGCTTTTATGGTCGTGGTATTTAGGTGCAGAGATCAGTGATGAAAAATATGCATTTTGCATTGTCTTTAGGTGGCACCAAAGATATGATTGGCATGTTTTCTCCCTTCCATTTATAAGATTACTGTTATTTTGTTTGAGGGCATTTATATTTAAAAAGCTCAACACAGCAAAATCAGATAAGAAGATACACAACTCTGGAGTTCTCATTAAAACCAAATACTGCACTTGTGGAAATGAGAAAAAAAAAAAAA
This sequence comes from Oxyura jamaicensis, assembly GCF_011077185.1. Taxonomy (NCBI): domain Eukaryota; kingdom Metazoa; phylum Chordata; class Aves; order Anseriformes; family Anatidae; genus Oxyura; species Oxyura jamaicensis. The sequence goes on from NC_048926.1 coordinate 41,987,229, forward strand.
AAATCATTTCATATTTAGCTGGGCTTATCTACAAAATTATTATAAAGCCATGTTACATCTGGAAAAATATTTTTTTATTTTTATTTTTTTTAAAAAAAAAAGGTGTTTGAAAACAATTCTTCTGACAGATTTGTTTTGCAGTACGAATGATGTGGGCATCATATCTGTCCCAAGTCAACAATTCTTCATTGGAACTGACCAGTACATGGATTTTTAGTATTTGGTGCACTCTACATGGATTTTCAGCATTTGGTACACTCTTTGCTGAGTTAAAAACTGGCTTGCCCAGAGAATGGTGGTGAATGGAGTGAAATCCAACTGGTGACCGTTCATGAGTGGTGTTCCCCATTGGTCAGTGTTTTGCCCATCTTTTTTTAATATCTTTATTGATGATTTGGATGAGGGAATCAGTTTCTCCCTCAGTAAGTTTGCAGATGACACCAAGTTCGGGGGAAATGTCAGTTTGCTGGAGGATGGGAAGGCCCTACAGAGGGACCTGGACAGGATGGGCTAATAGGATGAGGTTCAACATGGCTAAGTGCCAGATCCTCCACAACAACCCCAGGCTTGGGGGAGAGTCGCTCGAAAGATGTGCATAGGAAAAAGATCTGAGGGTGCTGATGGATGCTCACCTGAACACGAGCCAGAAGTGTGCCCAGGTGGTCAAGATGGCCAATGGCATCCTGGCTTGTATCAGGAATAGTGTAGTCAGCAGGACCGGAGAGGTAATCGTCCATCAGTACTCTGCTCTGGTGAGGCTGCACCTCAAGTACTGTTTTCAGTTTTGGGTCCCTCACTGCATTGGAGGACATCGAGGCCCTGGAACTTGTCCAGAGAAGGGTTACTAAGCTGTTGAAGGGCCTGGAACACAGGTATAGTGAGGAGCAGCTGAAGGAACTCGGTTGTTTAGTCTGGAGAAGAGGAAGCTCAGGGGAGACCTTATTGCTCTCTACAACTACCTGGAAGGAAGTTGTGGGGAGTTGGGCGTCGGCCTCTTCTCATAGGTAACTAGTGATAGGACTAGAGGGAATGGCCTCAAGTTGGGCCCGGGAGGTTTAGGTTAGAAATTAGGTGACATTTCTTCTCAAAAAGAGTAGTCAGGCATTAGAACGGGTTGCCCAGAGAAGTGGTGGCGTCATCTAAGGAAAGGTTGGAGCTGGCACTTAGGAACATGGTTTAGTGGGTGATATTGGCAGTAGGACGATGTTTGGACCAGATGATCTTGGAAGTCTTTTCCAGCCATAATGATTCTATGATTCTGTGATTAATTTGAAATAAAATACAGAGTGGAATCATGGGGAATAACCATAGTATGTCATTTTAAACTTCTATATAAACTGTACTTTCTTGTCATAACAAACAAAGCACCAGGAATGTAAAAGAACATTAACTTAACCTAAACATATGTTGGTTGTTTTTAGTTTGGTTGGTTTTGGTTTTGTTCTTGTTTGTTTGTTTGTTTTCTCTGGCTTCTGTAGAATTTACACAGCTTTTTAAATCGGACTTTTACTCTGCAATGATTTTGGACCTTGCTTGTTTTCTCTCTTTTTTTTTTTTTTTTTTTTTTTTTTTTTTTCACATATAGACCAGATAATCCACCTCCACAAGTTTTTCCCACTCATCTGTTATGAAAATTACTGGTATGTTAAAATTTCAGAACTGAAATTTGTTCGGAAGAAAGAAGAAAACCAAAGCAATTAAAGAAATAACACTTCATCAAGTGTACATCAGGTTATGACGGAGAGAAACAGATAAGTAAAGGTATTAAAACTGTAATTAACAAATAGGTTTATGTTCCTTCAACAAAGTAACAATTTAAAATAGACTTTCTTAATGAAACTTTAACTTGAAAAACAGTGTTGTATCAATCCTCCTTGACATTTATAAAAATGATCAAATATCCTCATGTGTTTTCCTATGTAATATTGTTTAAATGGCATAATAAATGCAGTTATATGCCCGTTCTGTGTACTAACAGAAAAGTGTGATCCTTTGTTCTGTGCATGACTGCATTTGCACGTTATAGAACTATGAAATATTTACAAAGGGAAGGTTAAATCAATACAGCTTTAAAATTTGCACTCCTGTCTTCTGGGACTTATATCATCTTGATTTAATGAAGTAAAAGGAGAGAATGTTGACACACAGAAAAAATTTTTCGTTTCCCCTTTATTGTACATACAGAGGGTATTAAAGTAGAATTTACTGGCAATTCATGCTGTAATTAATTATTACACATTTTATGCTCACGCTATTATTTGAGTTGTCTCATTTGCAAAACACAGAAACTAGATATTTAGAATAAGAGAAGGAAGAAATGAGATGCATTCAAAAGAAAAGAAAAAAATCATTTAACTAGTGCTGATCCATTATTAATGGTTTTAACATATAAACCATTCATTGGGCTAAAAAATAAAAATAATATTTAAAAATAAATAAATAAATAAATAAAACATATTTTCCTAGAGACCATGGAAAAAAATAAAAATAAAATAAAATACAAGGATATATGAAGACAATGTTTAGACTGTAATTAAGGGATTGTATACATATAAATGTATGGTCTTATCTTGTTGCTTTGGTAGTTACCTCATAAATCAAATTAGCATAAATTATTGTTGCATATACACATTTTTTTCAGATCAAATCCACAGCAGGACAGGAATATACCCATTGCTATTCATTAAGCTCTCACTTCAGCCATGCAAGAATGGTTATCTTTCTTCTTTAATCTTGAATACAGCTGGATATTTATAGCATATCATTTATTTTATAAATCTAAGGATCATGGCTTTGTTTAGGACTGTTTTCTTCAAAGAGACCTACATTTTCTGTAAATAAATCTTGTCCATTATCAATAATTTTTAAAGCATGTAGAAATATCTTTCAGAGTCCATTGCTTGGTATTAGCTTCCACATACATTTTACCATTTGCTCCTTCCCACTCATTATTTGTGGAGTATAAGAATTTATGCCTGAGTTCTGCTCCTTGGTTATATTAAATGAAATTTTGATAAACTATAAGAAGGGAATCAAAGTGATTTAAAATGCTTCCTGTTATTATCTGCAACCATTCATTTGGAATCTGCTACTACAGCAAAAGGAAAACCTCATTTTTTTCCAGTTCTTAATGACAGTTAAAATTGATAGTAGATAAAATTCAGAGGAAGGTATGAGTAAATGCCTAATTTGATTCATCCTGCGGATGTTGATGAGTTTCAGCTACTGTACCTATGGTTTAAGGTTATGTTATGAAATAGTTTCAAATAGAGATTTTTGGAAATTTGGAAGATGCCTTCTCATGGGCTGTAAATGTACTTAATGGGGCATTTATACCGTGGGCTGCCATGGGTAAAGGAGACATAGAGTGAAGGAAAACATTTAGCAAGGGTAACTGATGGATATAATCTGAAAACTCTGTTTGGTAAACAATTCATTAGGTGTTCATGATTACTGAAAATCACACCATTGCCCAACAACTTGTTTCCAAGTTGGATATCTTCTTCTTCTAGTCTGTCTCTTAGTCATGACAGCAAAGCAGCTATCCTAGCCTCTGTGTTGCCCACCTGCACACATCCTTCAGCAACACCTTTGACTTCATTCCAGCTTTCATGTTCAGTAGATACTAGCAGCTCTCCTTTCTTCCTTACCTTCCCTCTCAGGACAAATTACATGGAAGTTCAGCCCTCTGTTTTCTCCCCGTGCATCAGGCTTTCTCTCTAAGAAACTATGCCATGGAATTTTTCCAGGTGTCTATTTATTAAAAAATAACTACATACATCTGACAATATTGCAGATGTTGCATCCTTCAATGTAGCCAACTGCAAATACATTCTGAGTGTATTTAATTATATGATATACTGCCATTGCATTGAATATATAGTGACAAGTACTCATCAGCTGTGAAATTCAGAGCCTACAAACCACCAGCAATGAAGTTGGTTAAGGGTGTAGAGAACAAGTTTTATGAGGAATGAGGGAACTGTAGTTATGTTGCCTGAGAAAAGGAGGCTCAGGGGAGACCTCATGTCTCTCTACAACTACCTCAAAGGAGGTTGTAGCGGGGTGGGGATTGGTCTTTTCTACCAAGCAACAAGCAATAAGACAAGAGGTAAAAGTTGCTCCAAAGGAGGTTTACATTGGACATTAGGAATAACTTCTTCACTGAAAGGGTTGTGAAGCATTAGAACAGGTTGCCTGGGGAAGTCATTCAGTCATCATCAGTGAGGTATTCAAAAGACATGTAGATGCAGCAGTTAGTGACATGGTTTAATGGTGGAGTTATCAGTGCTAGGTTGATGGTTGCACTTGATGATCTTAGAGGTCTTTTCCAACCTAAATGATTCTATGATTCTAAGGTTGGTAGTTTCCATCCATTACCAATCTTCTCTTATAGTATTTCTTTGTTACCACCAAAATATATCCTCAGAATTTTGCAGTGAGTGAGGCAAGAATATCATACATACATCCCATGGAAATAAATTTTAGGAAAAGCTCATATCAGAGAAAAGCTCATATCAGAGAAAAAAATGTTGAAGAAATCACAAAATAAGAATAGAATGCACAACAATATAAAATATAAAGTGTTTCAGTGGGCATACTGTCCTGGAAAATCAATAATTTGATACCACTAATTACATAGAAAAGGAATAATAGGGACCCAAGTTTTCTGATTAAAACTCAGCAGTACAAAAGATTATTTTTAGTCCTTAAAAGTTATATGCACACAGAGATATCTGTACAGACACATACTTCTTACTTCACACAGTAATGACTTCATTATATGACTTCTGACTTCACAATGAAGGTAAAGGCAGGAGGATATCGATAAATCCAGGACTCCTGTGGAACCCCTTTAAAAGTCCGTATAGTCTCAGAAGCTTGCAAAGATGTGGCACTCAAGTTCTCTGCCACAAATCAAATCTGGCAGAAAGCTCTGCATAACAGTCCAGAACTTTCTCAGTATAATACAAGTGTCTTTAAAGTTGTCACATACATTATCACTAAAGACAATTTCCCTCAGCTCTGATTCAAATCAGAACCAGGAAGACAAGAACAATAAAAAGCAAACCATGGACAGTCTCCTGACCTTAGAATAATTGTGAAATATTCTTAGGGACCATACTGCAAAATAATAATAAATCAGTGTTCATTTAAATTGAACTAATTTGGTTTAAAGGCAACTTAGAAATCTATTTCTATCTTGTGTTTAATTAGTTATAACACAGAGTAAGTTGTTTCAGAAGATTAAAAAGATAGGCTTTGAGGAATACTTCTGATAATCAACTTTTCTATGTAGTCTGATAAACTATCACCATCTTCACACCAAAGAATGTGTTTCAATTTATTATACCACAGATTAACACCAAAACTTATGACATTTACATATTTTTAATCTCTCTAATGAGTTGTGGTTTAAGAACCTGAATTGAAAAAATAAAAATTTATAGATATTTTAAAATATACTGTACATAAAGTCTGAGGAACATCTCAGCCAGAGTGTAATACTAATGAAATGTCTGTATTTACACCCTAAGGAGTAATCTAGCATATTTTTATTTCATAATTGTAACTTTTCTGTTTCAGGAACATTTAAATTAAGTATAGCCAGTTCAGACTAAGAAGGTCTGGGTTGCTCTTCACCTTTGAAAATACTCCACAGAGAAAAGGTGGAAGCCAGTGAATAATAACAATAACAATAAAAATAATAATAATTGCATAACAAGGCATTTGGTGATAGCTGCTTCACATTCTTTCAGCAAAGTAAACACTGACTGTTGTTCTGCACTTTTCCCAATGTGTACACAACAAGTAAAGTCATCCTTAGCTGTCAGTGCTATGTGTGCATGTACCACCTAATATCAGGTGTGTGTTGATTTTACAGGTCAGACATACAACTCATAAGAAGTGATTGAGGAAAACCAAGCTGTTCCATAAAGACCAAGGCACATCATATCTACCTTATAATACTAAATACAGTTTAAATTTTGATGAAGGACAAAAAGTCCTGTTTGTATATAAAAATATTTTCAGTTTCATTTACTGATGAAAATTGTTCAAAGTTTTTGTGACCTTCCTGAGCAGCAAGCACTGATAACACTAATCTCAGATAAGGAACTGGAAGTGCAGTCAGAAATCTACATAAACTTAATACACACTCCTGAAAAAGTAATAAACTTGTAAGTGTTCAGATGCATTTTATGACAGGGTATATGCAAAACACTTGACAGAAAAGATACTCTCCCAACATAATTAACCAATATTTTTCTTTTTTATCATTTTTTTCCTATTATTTTTTTTCTCTCATACTTGGCAAACCCCAGGATGTAATGCTGTACAGAAAAGATAGATTTAATTTTTTATTTCCTTCATTAAAACTTAAATAAGGCAAGCAAATGGAAGGCTTGTTATTTATGGATGATGAACATAAAGTGTCACAGGATGCTTCATGAAACATACTAAATACAGCATAATATTCAGCAAAATAATACAAATAAACACCTGTGGTGTTATACATTGATTTTGGAAAAAAAAAAAAAAAAAAAAATACTAACTTGTTTTCCGTTTGCTGCTATTTTTCTGTTGAATTATGACTATCTTAAAACAACAGTATATAAACTGAAAGCAGCAGAATGTCTGGAATTTAGGTTTTGGGGTAAGTCTTTAAGATTTTTAAATACAAAATCCCAGGTATATTATAGATCAAAATAATATATTTATTATTTTGATATATATTGATTTTAATATTTTATAATATTGATTAATATATATTTAATATATTATTATATTTGCTAAGATGTAAAAGTAAGTTTTTATCACCAAATTATAACTTACAATAATGATAACAAAAATAATCATACAGCTTTAACTGAAGCCAGAAACCTAAGTCTCACAGAGTACATCCTGAGCATCAATTTGCTGAATTTTATGAGAAAGTGTAAGGGGAAAAAATATATACACATACAAACTTACCTTGAAAACAACCCCCTCTTTCATCCTTCAAAAGTATGGCGTTTAACATAATCAAAAGCACTATGAATTTTATCTTTCCATGTAATTTATCTGTAGGATCACTTACAGTAACTTAAAATAGCCTATTGGATTCCCATGCTGGAATTTACACTAAAACCAGAGGATAGATTTGGTTGCAAAACCTGCACCTCTCTGTCACCCTGCCAGCAGCACCACTGCCACTCAGTACTAGTAGTAGTACTCATAGTAGTGACAAAAAACTAGTTCTGGTCTGTAACAGCTACAAACCAGAACTTCCAAATTCTCTGAGACATTTATTTAATAGTTATGTCTAGTACAAAGCAGAGAAAGATGTATATTGGCTGATGACATGATGATATATGGATAAAAGAACTGCTAGAAAGAACAGTGATCATCAGGAAGTTAATAACACAATATTGATAGTCCACTGAAATTTAAGGACAATTTAAACACCTAATATCTCCAATGCAGCCAGGACTTTATCTGAAGTTTACAGTAGGTATGTACATTATTTGAAATATCATAGTAGTATTAAAAAAAAAAAAAAAAAAAATCCATCTCTTTCTAACTATTTCCTGCTTAGTTTGTGTTCTGTATTTCACAAAGCCTCTTCTCCCCTATTTTTTTTCTCCTTTCCCCAAGAATTAGAATTAAAAATACTCTGAAGTTCCTGCGGTCAAGGTCTGAAATTGCTTTTAATTAAACAAATAAATCAACAAATATCATTGTGGCATGATTATGATTTACAAAAACTGAGGCTATATTTCTCACTTTTTCATAAACTCAGGGCATAATTCAAGGAAGATAAAAGTAAAAATGATAGAAGCTGTGTGAATCTTGCAGAATGACTGAAAGACAGTAATTCCATGTGTTTCTCAAAAAGTCTCTGTAATTGACATGATTAGTTATTAAGGTTTGGATTTTATTTATATTTTTTACAGTTTAGCATAAGTGAATATGCTTGGTGTTCCTTTTTTTTAATCTATTTGGACCAGAACAGATTTTTTTTTTTTTTTTAAAAAAAAAAAAAAAGCAACAAAGGAATGAAAAATAAAAAAAAAAAAAAATAAAAAAAAAAAGAAAGAAAAAAGATATTTAGAAAATAAAATACCATGTATTTGCTATTCCCTGTAATGCTATTCTATCAGACATAACCCAGAAAACAAATCCTCTATCTATAAAGCAGAATGCTTTACCCACAACTGCAGATTGCACATACATTCCACACATTACCTGACATCTGTCCAGTTGCCATGAATAGCAAAATGTAGAAGTGGTTATAGAAAATGTTTTCTGTGTCTTCTCAAAATGAGAGAAAGAAGATTCACCTGAACCAGGTACCTTGTACCTACACAAAATGGAGCTGACAAGGACAAAAATGAGTAATGGCTTTGGAGATCATTGTGCTATGGAGAACTATGTGCTCCATGGTTTTCATTACATCAAAGAATATTGAAACACATACAGTATTTTACTTCTAAAGAGAAGTTTATTAAATGTTCTCAGTGAAGTCATTTCTCTATTCAAGTTCAGAGAAGTGTCATTATTGATTTCAGTGGCTCTTCAGAAAAGCTCTAACAGAAAGACGTGTGATATACAATATAGAAACACAAACCAGACAACCACCAGATATCTATCTATGTGATCTATACTTAGGAAAACAACAACAACAACAACAACAACAAAAAGCTTTCTGCAGAAAAACACACAGAAATATAGATAAAACCTATGATTTTGGAGCTGTTCTAAAGTTCCCTGAATCTGTCTCTTGGTGAGGAAATAACTGCTCTTGAGCCAGCTGATGACACCTGTATGTACTCAGTTTCTTTTGTGCATGAGCAGCTACAATCAAAGATCTAGTTTAAATTAAACAATATAATAATGGTAATGATAATGATAATGATAATAATATATTAGGTGTATACATATATTTTGATACAATTAATATTATTTTCTGGTAATTAATAATTGATATTTTTATTGTTATTACTATTATATTCCAGGAACTGTGAATTAAATGATCATGAAAGAGTTACTGTGACCATAAGTAACATTTTAAGACTTCCATTTTGACAGAAAAAGGCCATAAATGTTTAAAAGACACTCTTCCTTCTCCAACAACTTCCTTTTCTTCCTTCCGTCTTCTTGCTACCTCTGACTGTCTGGATGGATCAGTCTGAAATTAGTTTGTGAGATGAACCAATGAGCTATCATAACTATGTATGGAGTGCAAACAAGTACAAGTAATTATATTGGCTGGTGAATATAACAAAGTGCATAAAGATACATGAACATGAGCATCGTATTCAATGTAATCACTCTGCTTGGTGACAGACATCCATTGACTAATTCAGGCCTGTCTATATCGAAAACAAATATATAGTATATAATACTATACTCAAGTATAATATATAATACTCAAGTATATAACCTACATGTTGTGGGCTTAGTTAAGGCTTAACTTTCCCATATTCTCAACATTTAGTTGAGTATGAGTTTCCAAGCAATAACTCAACCAAGACACTAGGAAGCTGGAATGTTAATTGAAAATTTACATGCAAACCCTGAATTTTTATCCCTTTTCTGAATTTTTCTTTTATCTGGTGAGGCCAGTCTTACTACTCCAGATGTTGTTGTGTGGACATATGAGACAGGTTAATTGGGAAATAGCTTCTCCTTCTCATTTTTAATCTCCAATAATGTTTCTTGTAATAGTAAATGTAAAGGATTACATAACCTCCTTGTATATCCCCAGTGAAAGCTTTTGTTAGAAAAAGGGTTTCTTTCAGTTGGTATTAGTACTCTGATGTTATTTAAGTATGTGTTACACCCTTAACTTCTACAAATCATGAAAACTCAAGTAACTTTTTTAAAGATCTTGTGGCAACTGATTTATGCTTCAAACAAACAAAAAATAATTGATTTTGCCTGGTCCATGCATTCTTAAATACCTTATAAATCCATCTGAGTGTAAAAAAAAAAAAAAAAAATGTAATTTTGCATGGGTAAAAGGACAACCATATTTGTTTCAAAGAAAGAATCTGTATCACAGCAAACAAAAATATTTTGTTCAAATGTTAAATATCAAAGAACAGTTCACATGTTTACGTGTAGAGCAATACAGCCTGTAAATCCTTTGAGCCATAAATTCAGTTTTACTATTTTAAGTGGGAAGTACAAATGAAACTGAAGACTGACATTCATCTATGTTTGTCCATGCTACTAATCAACACACCATCTGGCATCCTGTGACCACCATGCTCAAAGGCAAGATAAATTACAAACAGTAAAGCATGTTAGGACAAAGATGGAAACATGATTTTTCCTATGATAAACCTGAAGAGGAAATCTATTCACTGATGGCATAGCAGTATGCTCCAGGGACCTGTTTTCTCTGTGGCTTTCATGCAACTTGTTACAACATTTTTTTAACCCATGTTTCTGGTTCATAGCCTTGGAGTGAGTTGACCTTGGTGTACAGTGTACCAGAACTGAGAAGCACTCAGCAAAACAATTAAATCCCCCTGAAGATATTATAGTAAATGCAGTTGAATTTGCCACTCATCATTTGAATGAGTGAAGACTCATTGGAGTGCATCTTGGTCATCATCAAATTATTCTGTTGATTTTACAGTAATATTTTGAATGATTACAGTAATATTTTGAATGATTACAGTAATATTTTGAATGATTAATGATTAGGAAAGCACAGAGCATGTGTGAGGAAGAGAAGCAGAGTGAAGACCATTATCTAAACCTGAATGCTACTCTTATCTATGTTGAAGTGTGCTAAAGAGAATCTCGATGACTTCAGCAGAACTTGTCAATGCATAAAAATATTTCTTTGGGTGAGAAAGGATGGAAGGAGTTGGTCTATAATGATTCAAATTTTATCAAAACTGAATATAACTGAATACATTTATTATCCAGTTTTTAGCAACTAGCTGGTATTGTAGGTAGCATGTTCCAGCTGACACCACAATGTCACTCCTACTAGCTCATTTAAAACTTGGGGAATATCACTGAGTAATTTTGGTTCCTGTAGCTTAGTTGTCTAAATGCATTCAGTTCACATATTACTCTTATGGAACTGGCTGTCAGTCTGACTGTTCAGAAGGAACTTATATTATGACACATTAAATATCAAATAAAAAAATGAAAAGATAATGAATCTATGAACTTGAAAGAAAAAAAAAAAAAGAAAAACAACAACAACAACAACAAAAAAGAAAAAAATGAAAACACCATCCTTTGACATTGTTTAGGGCTTTTGTGAAAAGGCACAATCTCTTTGTATGTTCTCTGTGTGAATATTTCAAGAAGAGAAGCCTATGCCTTTAAGAGAAAATAACTACTCTCTTTCAAACAAAGCACTTGCACATGCAAGTCGCTTGTCCATAGCTTGTTTTTCAAGGTGATTTAAACCTCTACAGAGATCACCAAGGAGATACATCCCTGATACTTCCCACGGGCATTTTGCTGAGCCAGCCAATGTATGTACTCATGTCATACATCACTTTGGCACCATTAAAGAATTATGAGACCTCACATGGACTTGAAGAAATTAATCACTGCTTAACAGCCTGTGCTTCTGTGTTTATGAAGCCATTTGGAATATCTGCATGTAACCATTAGTTCTCTGAGGACAGCATATATGCAGGTAATGAACCATGGCATTATGTTACAGCTGAGACAGATAGTTTTCAAACTGATAATTAATATTTTGGAATATTGTTTTATGTATTCTGTGATTCATTGTTATGATATTTCCAGTCATGCATAAATATCGAGTAGTGACAAGTACACTCTGAGATGAACACACAAAAATTTAATTTAAAAAAAAAAAAAAAAGCGATTAAAAAGGAGATATTTATAATTAGATATCTAGTAAAAAATCCAAATTGTTTTCTTTTTAACTTTACTAAAATTTTCTTTTTTTTCTTTTTTTTTATTAAAAAAAAAAAACATATTTTAGAAATCAGAAAATAAAACATATTTTTCTAACTAAGGAGAAACTTTTTATGTATCAGATTAGATTAAGTTTTATGTCTTTTCTAGGCTATTTTTAAAAAATAATGTTTTGAACAGACCTCTTAGGAATAAGGAGATGTACAGAAAATGTTCCATTGCAAATGCATTTAACTAGAGTCCCTCGATTTTAATGGCAAATGCAGATTTACAGTGAAAGGTATTTGTACATAATTCAGACAGCATGTTTAATGGTGCATTGTAAAGTGAGCTCCACTAATAGAAATGGATCTGGGGAGGAGAATGGGGGTTACTAGTTTTTTAAGAATAAAGCCAGCAGATTCTTTACTAGAGTTCCCCAAAGATAGACCTCTTCTAAATATTTACCTTATTTATTTGATTCAACTAGTGTACTTGAACATCAATTAGTCTCGTCAATAAAGTAAAAGATGTAGGAAAGTGGAGATTTCTGAAAAGCTGTTTTCTCTAATTTATTCCTCTGTCAAGTTGTTTATCATTATTGAGCTTTATTTTTAGTGGCAAAGAAGTTTTTTTTGTTTGTTTGTTTGTTTTTGTTTTTTTTTTTTTTTAATAGAAGCAAATGAATTTTGAATATAAGTGCCTTTGAGTGTGTGTTCTCAAGTTTCTGTAGATTTCAGGGTCATGAAGCAATTGGTATGCTAAGATGTAAGAAGGTTATTAGATCATTAGAGATAGCTAGCACTGTATTTCTGCCACTCATTTAAATCAGTTGTAGAAGCTCAAGAGTTTAATAAATACTAAACTCATTTATTTATTCTAGCATTCAGCCTAAAACAATAATAAAAAAGTGAGTGTTTCTAAAAGATATGACCTAATCCAGATGTTTTTTAAAAGATGTGACCTGCTGCTCATATAATTATATAATAATAATAATAATAATAATAATAATAATAATCCATCTTGAACATATAAGCTATAAGGAAAGGATGATATTGTTATATTGTTTGCTTACTCTCAAAGTGTAAACGTAAGTCAGTTTAAAAGCTATCGTGGAAATAAATTAATTCATTTTTAAGATGAGATAAAATTCCTAATGAATAATTTCCTTTATAAAATACAATTAGCAGAGAAATAATGTAAATAGTGATATTTCCCCAAAAGTAGAGAAAATGAGACCTCTGTTTACAACTGCAGGAATATTGAAATCACTTCCCATACAAGACCCAGCATTCTAACTCAGCCCAGGTTTTTACCTCAGCCTTTCCTCAGGGCTGTGTTGCTGTCCTGTGTTCCTTATTCCATTTCCTTTTCAAGTTTTTATTTTCCTTTCAGGATGCTCACTGTACCAGTAATCTTGTTTTGCAGATACTATTATGTTGACTAACACAACCTTATAACATTCAATAATTAGATTCTACTAAGGCTTTGTTACTTTTCTGTTTTGGTTGGTAATATCCTATTCCCCTCATTTTGGCTGAGATAGAGTTGATTTTCTTCATAGCTGCTAGTATTTTGCTGTGCTTTGGATTTAGGAGAAAAAATAATATTTATAACACACTGATGTTTTAGTATTTGCAAAGCAGTGGTTTTTCAGAGCCAGGGACTCCTCTGCTTCTTGTGCTGCCCTGCCAGCGAGGAGGCTGGGGGTTCACCAGGAACTGGGAGAGAACAGAACCCGGACAGCTGACCCAGACTGGCCAAAGGGGTATTCCATACCATATGGCATCAAGCTGAACAATAAAACTGGGGGGAGCTGGCAGGGAGAGGAGGATGGCTGACATTCAGGGGTTGGCTAGGCATCAGTCAATGGGTGGTGAGGAATTCCACTGAGCATCCCTTGTTTTGTGTATTTATAACTATCAATGTTTTCTCCTCCTTTTCTGTCCTATTAAATTGTCTTTATCTCAATCCATGAATTTTACCTTTCTTTCCAGTGCTCTCCCCCATCCCACTGAGGGCGGAATGTGTGAGTGGCAGTATGGTACTTATCTGCCTGCCAGGGTTAAACCACAATGCCTATAAAGTATCAGAATACGGTTATATGCATATTCCATATGTGTGTGTATAGTTCTTTCCTTACATTCATCCTTGAATTAGTGAAAAAGCAAAATTTCCATTTCTCTTTTCAAAAAATCTTATTTCTTTTAAATTAGTTTTCAAGGTGAATTAGACAGAAATGAAATAAGTAAAATAGTAAATAAATAAATAACAATGAATAGAATAGAATAGAATAGAATAGAATAGAATAGAATAGAATAGAATAGAATAGAATAGAATAGAATAGAATAGAATAGAATATTTCAGTTGGAAGGGACCTACAAAGATCACTAGCCTGACCACTTCAGCACCAACCGAACTTTAAAGCACAGTGAAAATGCTTCTTGAACACTGACAGACATGGAGCATCAAACACCTCTCCAAGAAGCCTGTTACAGTGTTTGACCACCTTCACAGTTACCATTTTTTTCCTGATGTCCAGTCTGATCCTCCCCTCGTGCCATTCCCATGCATCTTGTCAGCATTTACCAGGGAGAAGAGACTGGCACCTCCCTCTCCATTTCCCCTTCTCAGAAGGTTGTAGAGAGCAATGTGTTCACCTCTCAGCCTTCCTTTCTCCAAAGTAGGCAACCCGTCTGTTCTCAGACTCTCCTCATAGGACATACCTCCCAGTCCTTTTACCAGCTTTGTTGCTCTCCTCTGGATGCTTTCAAGGACCTTACCATCCTTTTCAGACATAGGTCTGATTTTTTGGGGGTAGTCCTGTGTGAAGCCAGGAGTTGAGCTCAATGATTTTTGTGGGTCCCTTCCAGCTTAGGGTATTCTATGGTTCTTTGGTTCTTTCTATATTGTGGCAACCAGAACTGTAAAAGATATTCAAGGTGAAGATAGATCAGTGTTAAATATAGCAGGATGACTACCTCCTTTGACCAAGTGGCTATGTTGTATTTAATGCACCCCATAATGAGGTTTGCTCTTTTGGCTGCCATGGCACACTGCTGGCTCATGTTGAACATGTTGTCAACCAGCACCTTCAGATCCCTTTCTGCTGAGCATCTCTCTAGCCCCTCAGCTCTCAGGCTGAACCTGTGACTGGGATTGCCCTATCCCAGGTGCAGAACCCAGCCTTTACCTTTGTTGAACTTCATGCTGTTATGGATGCCCCAGTGCTCAAATCTAGCTAGATCCCTCTGCAAGGCCTCTTGCCCTTGCAGGGAGTGAAAAGAACCTCATTTTGTCCAGAAGAATGCTGTGAGGGACAGTGTCAAAGGCCCTACTAATATCCAGAATGATTACACCTATCAGCTTCCTCTCATCCACCAAGCAGGTGACTTTATCATAGCAGTAGATCACATTACTAAGACAGAACTTTCCCTTGAAGAACCCATGGTGACTACACCTGACAATAGCTTTGTTTCTTAACTTAAACAGGCTCCAGGATAAGCTTCTCCATAACTTATTCAGGGACTGAGTAGACTAACAGGTCTTTAGTTTCCTAGGTCTTTTCTCGTGCCCTTTTCGGAGATATACGGTTGACTCTTTTGCAGTCATCAGGTACCTCCTCATATTTCCATGACCTTTCGTAAACTGTTGAGAAGGGTCCAGCTGTAACAACCTGTAACTCTTTCAGCAATCTGGGGTGAATTCTATAAGGACCCATGGGCTTATGAATGTTGAACTAATACAATAGTTTCTTTGCAATTTCTGTGATCATAGATGGAAAGTCACGGCTCCCTGAGTCAAGATCTTCCAATGCTGAGAGCTGTGTAGCTTAAGACCTGTCATTACTCAAATAAATAAATAAATAAATAAACAAACCCTTCACCCAGTAGCTCACTACGAAGTAATCTTTAACTGCAAAGGTTATATAATCTAATCTCTCCCTTACACACAGTGCAACACCTTCACCCCACCTAGCCTGCCTATCCCTCCTGAAGAGCTGAAAGATGCTATCCCAGCACTCCAATTGTGGGACTTGTCCCACCAAGTCTTACTAGTACCAATGATATCATGGCTCTGGGAAAGAACCAAGGCTTCTAGTTCATCCTGTTTGCTGTTCATACTGTGTGTTTTGGTATACAAGCACTTCAGATGTGCTCCTGAAACCACAGGGCTCCCTGGAGTTTAGATTCTCCATTAGCCTTGCCTCCCTCAGAGAGTGCCACACCATCACTTGGCTTAACCTCAGGATTCCTAATATTATCTCCCTTTCCAACTCTTCGCCCCTCCACTGCCCTCCCCTCCAGTGTAAAGCCTTCTCCATCAGTCTTGCCAATTTACAGGTGAAGATGTTTCCCCATTTGAGACAGATGGGTTCCATCAGGCCCCAGCCAACTCCTTGCCTTGAATACTCTTTCACGATTATAAAACCCCAAATTTGGAAGAGTCACCAGTCTTGGAGACAGGAGACTCCCTGTTTTCTTCAAGTTTTCCTTTTTTTGTTTGTTTGTTTGTTTTTGTTTGTTTGTTTGTTTTGTTTTGTTTGTAGTTTTTGTTTGTTTTGTTTTGTTTTGTTTGTGTTTTTTTGGGGGGGTTGGTTCTTTGGTTTGGTTTGGTTTTCTTTTTTCTTTTTTTCTTTTTTTTTTCTTTTTTTTTTTCTCAGTTTTGGGACTACACTTTGAGGACATGAGCTCACTTGTTTCTTTTCCTGTTTCTCCCCATTACTAGGAAGATTGAGGAAAACACTATCTGTGCACCTGAGTCCTTCAGTTGTCTCCCCAGGGGGCCTAAAATATCTTTTGTTAGACCTCAGGCTTCCTGTAGCTATGTCACCAGTACACACTTGAAAGAGGTGGAGTGGGTAATAGTCTGAAATCTGTATTTTGCTTGAAACTTAGTGGTAAGTGATCCTAGCCCAGAAGATGCAGCAAATTTCTCTGTAAAGAGGGTCTGGTCTGCAGATGGGAGCCTCCATTCCTTGCAAGAGGGAGTCACCTATGACTATACTTCTCTGCTATTTTTTCACTGCTCTGCACATTGCACTTGCTATGAGGGCTTAAATGGTCTAACCTTAGAGGTTAGATTCTATGCATTTTATATTTTATGCAAGTTATATTCCATGTAAGTAGAAATACTTGCATCCCTAGTTTCATCTATACCAAGGTTTTGGAAGTGATATAGTCTCAAAATTCCCACTCAGGAAAACTAAAATTTTCATTGAGACCTCCATTGCTAGTAAGGAGAAGATAGGACACACATCAGGTAAGGGCACTCACTCTTCTCCTTCTGGGTGGAACAGTGACCTGCACAGAGAGGATTTACTGGCAGGTAGATATAATACTACAGCTCTCCGTTTAGTTTACTCAGGAGTGATAGTATCCTAGACAGCAGCCTATTGGGTCTGCCCATGTTCACTGTTCCCCAAAGAAACAGGTCCTACTGGAAAGCAAAAACACCAATTTCAAAGACTGAGTCTACCATATAGTCACAGCCTAGGCAATCTGGTAGAAACCCAGTTCTCCAGCAGCTCAGTAAAAACATGCTTTGAACAACGCATGTCAGGGTCAATTATCCAGTAACTACTGATAAAGGTCTTTGACTTTAAGTTGTCCAATGAGTTGAGAACAAAGCAGCTTTACACTGAACAGTTTCTTGTTTTATCTGAGCACAACATATAAAATAGAACAATAAATAAACCTGATATATTATTTTTATACTTCTTCATCCTAGAGGGATATTAAACCTTGCCTTTGTATTTAGCTTCACAAGATCTTCATTACATATAGAAGAAAATCTGCTGCACTTTCCTCATGGTGTCATGGGACCTATATTCAACCATCTTGGATGATTTCTAAAGCAGTTTTGAAAATAGGATTTTGTTCTTTAAGAATCTCATATTAAAAGAAAATAGGACAAAGATTTAATTACAGCTGCTAATGGCTTTGCATCTGACATCCAGGAATGGATATGGACTTCCAGCCTGCTTCTGTTTTTTATCTATTGCATTCAAGTTTTTATTTTTTTTTATGTAAATGTAAAAAATGTCTCTCTGGCTATGGCTACATTAAAAAACTATCTATGTCTTTATCAGCTAGTAATTTGCCCAGTAGGACCAATTAGTATATCAAGACAATTAATGCTGAAGGCATTATGTCTGCTGCAGGTCATTCAGGGATCTATTTCAGAAAAACAAAACAAAACAAAACAAACAAACAAACAAAAATACATAGTCTGCTTCTCTGTACTGAATGTACCCACAAAGCACCATAGTTTGAAGCTGTCTGAGGGTAATGTGTAGCTTGGACTTTCCATCCCCATTATGGACTGGAGTCCATTTGGTGAGCACATGAAGCTGAGCTATTTGTCTGACTTCCCCTCTGAAAGAAATATAGATTGTGAGGATTTAGCTTTAAGATCACTTTTTTTTTTTTTTTTTTTTTCTGAACTGAAACACTGAAATTGATTTTGAAATTGTGTATTTGTTTAAAAGAATAATTTCAAATGAGATTTCAGTGCAGTTGCACTCATTAAATTGAACAGTACGTTCACAAGAAATCATGTGGTTTCATTTAGCTAGGCAGTTCTAGTTCCCCTGAAGTTCCAGAACACAAGTATCAGAAGCAAATACAACTGGACTAAAATTGAGCACACTGTGGGAGGTGGTTTCTGTAATAAATATGGACAAATCAGGTTAAAATTGTTTCCAAAAAGAAAAATCTTAAGTTATCCAAACTTCTTGGTTTAGAAATTAGGCATAAAATCTCACAATACATTTTTTTTTTTTTTTTGGGGGGGGGGGGGGCGCGGCCTTTTTCAAAGTTGTCTGGTTTTAGCTGGATCTTTCTCATGGTATTTATTATTTCTGCTTTTAGTCTTGACATTAGTCAGGAACCACAAAGCTCTGTGAGTATTTCAGAAGTTTGTGAGTGACTTTAAAAGCTCATTAATAATAATAAGAAGAAAAAGAAAACAAAAGAAAAACAATTCTCCCTTGTCCTATCATTATGTACCCAAGTCCTTCTCTATATTTTTTATAAGACCCCTTTAAGTATGGAGAAACTACAAGGATGTCTCCCTTGAGCCTTCTCTTCTCCAAGGCTCCCGCAGATAGCACTCATGGTGCAACCTGTGTGTCTACTTTTCTTCACAGACTGAATGACATTAAAGAAATATTTTCTTCATATAACAGATTGAGAACTACAGCAAGAATATGTAGGTTCTTTTGTATCATATTACTATGTAAGGTAAGCTATTGTAGGACATATGTTTTTCCTTTAGAATGTGTCATAATATTTTTTTTCTCTGTTCCTCTATGTTTGATAATTTTTTCACAGTAGCAAGACAACAATGCATTTTTATTTGAATTAGAAAAATAAGGTGGGAAATAATTGCCTCAATCTATTTCTGCACTGCTTGTAAAGTTAAGGCTTCCTAGATGTAAACTCCACTGCATTGGCTAGGAAGTGAATACAACCTCACATACAATCATTTCACACCTCAGTTATGTTTGATTTTTCATGCTCTTTGAACTCTGATTTAAGTGTGAAGTTCACATAATTTGAATTTGGATTTTGGGAATGCTTTTAAAGAATGTGTTTGTGTTGTGATTTGTTATTTAATCCTTTCTTCCAAGGGTAATGAAGAATATCAGGACTGAACTGAGTGACCGCATACAGCAAAAATAGTTTCTTCCACATTGCCTTCATCCTTGCTTCATTATATTGTAATCTTTCCTTTTTTTGACCTGTTGGTCTGTTTCTTCTATTACCACCTTTGTTCTATGCAGACTAGCTGTGGCTCAAGTGCCTGATTCCCAAAAATGATTTCAATGGAATGCAGACTTCAGAAACCACCAAGTTATCTCTAAATCTAACTGCACTACTTTATCAAAAAGAACCTAATAGTATAATGAATTCCTAAAATCCACAAGTTGTCAATCAAATAATAATAATATATGTATTTCTGAAGAGGAACAGTAAATAAAAGTTGAATGCCCATTGGGGAAAAAAAAAAAAAAAAAAAAAAAAAAAAAAAAACCTCAATAGTTTTGGAATAAATATAACTCTCTCATCATCTCTAATTGTCACTTTCTGTAGATGTCAAACTAACAGACTAGCAGAATCTAATTTCCTTGTTTGATTCACCATGAAATTAAACTGAACTGACAATTTTTATTTTCACCTGGCAAATTTGTCCAACACTATTTAAATCTAGCTAATCAAGTACAGTTATCTGCTGCACACACTCATCTCTTCCACCACACCTCTGATTTGCAGTATCCCACATCCACAGCTTCCTCTGACATTCTGGCATTGGATTACATTTACAGTTTTGAAAGGTGTAAAGGAATGCATGGACATAGTTAGCAAAGCTGACATGAAATCTATCAAGTCATTGGACTATGGTTGAAAGTTGGTGGGCAGGAGGCAAAAAATAAAGTATTTAAAACAAAACAAGCATGCAGAAAAAATCTCTAGGATTATCTTTGAATGCATAACAAACAAGCCTGTTTTTTTTCTTTATAAATAAGTAGTTTATAGATCACTAATAGATCACATATTACCTTGCTAACTAAAAACATAGGAAGGAATATTTGATATTTTAAAAGTCCCACATCCCACATTGTGTCAAACATATGCTATACTAAGTGCAGTAGAGCTATAAACACAATGAATCTGAGGTAAGACTACAAACAAGGACCCTCACTTAAAATATTTCTTAATTGGATGAGCTGTACAATCAACAGTTTAAGCCCTGTTAGAGAGATGGAGCTGATCAACCATGAATTATATTTTCCTACAGTTAAAAAAAAAAAAAAAAAAAAAAAAAAAAAAAAAAACAGAGACTGAAGTTAATAGTACAGTCCACATCTCTCTCCTGAATAGAAAAGGTGACTGTATATACTATGAAAAGTATTTGACCTCTTGTAAATTAAAACTCCTCCTTTTGGCATTAACAGCAGAGGATGTGATGTATGTTGTAACTAGTGAGAAGTCCACGTACTTCTCTGTAAACGTGTAAAATGTGGTTATGTTGGGGAGTAACCTGAGGCCACTATTTCCTCCTTCCAAGGAAGGGAAGGAAGACACACACAGAGCATGAGAATGCAAAATATTGCTTCCTTGGCTCCTCTTCACACACCCATTACCAGTGGTAGGAAACAAGAGAGAGGCAGTTCCCTGGGTTGCACTTTCTTCTTTGCAGTTCACCTGGGGTAAGGCAGACTACCTCCTTAGGGCAGGACCGACCTTGTTCAGTTTTTTTTTGTTTTAATGACTGTCTTCTTGGCAACTTTTTCCAAGAACATCTTTCTCATGGAAAAATTCTGCAAAGTCAGAGTCAAAAGAGACAATGAAATTACTAAACTGTTTCTCTTCTCCCGTTAAAGTAACACAACTATAGTATTTCAGCTCACTTAAAGAGTAATTTTGCTCTTCTGTTTCACTCCACCCAGGGAGGACTTTTTTTGTTAGAAACATTTTGGAACCCTCTAGATTCCCTTCTAATAAAGTAAATCAGCAAAAGGTTAAAGAACAATGAATATTATAATTAGACATATAATTTGCATTAAAACACAGACAGAAGTGGCAGCTCTCTTTCAAGGCTAAAGAACTCTTTTCCTTGGATCAATCCAGAATTTACAAATACATAGAATCATAGGATGAATCACAGAATCATGAAATGGTTTGGGATGGAAAAGACATTAAAGATCATTGAATTTGAATTCTCCTGCCATGGGCAGGTACACCACCCACTAGATCAGGTTGCTCAAAGCCCCATCCAACCTGGCTTTGAACACTTCTAGGGATGGCGCATCCACATCTCTGGGCAACATGTTTGAGTGCCTCACTACCCTCTAAGTAAAGAATTTCTTCTAAATAGCTGATCTAAATCTCTTATTTTTTTTAAGTTGAAAACCATTCTTCTTTGTCCTATCACTCCACTCCCTGACAGAGTCCCTCCCCAGCTTTCCTGTAGGCCCCCTTTAGGTACTGGAAGGCCACCATAAGGTTTCCCCAGGGCCTTCTCTATTCCAGACTGAACAACCCGGACTCCCTCAGCTTGTCTTCATAGGAAGGATGCTCCAGCCCTTTGATCATCCTCATGGCCCTCCTATGGACTCCTTCTAATAGTTCTGTGTCATTCTTGTGGTGGGGGCCCCAGAGCTGAACACAGTGCTCCAGGTGGAGTCTCAAAAGAGCAGAGAAGAGAGGGAGAATCACATCCCTTGACCTGCTGGCCACACTTCTTTTAATGAAGCCTGGGCTACATTTGGCTTTCTGGGCTGATATTGAGTTTCTCATCAAGCAAAACCCTGAGGTTCTTGTTCTCATAGCTTCTCTCAATCCATTCTCTACCAACCCCGTACTTGTGTTTGGGGTTGCCTCAGTCAAGATGCAGAACCTTGCATTTGACCTTTTTGAACCTCATGAGGTTTTCAAGCCTGTCCAGGTCCCTCCGGATGGCATCCCTTCCCTTTGGTGTATCAACTGCTCCGCACAGCTTGGTGTCATTGGCAAAGTTGCTGAGAATTTGCTGTGAATTGACTAAATCTCACTGTCCATGTCACTGACAAAGATGTTAAACAGTGATGGTTCCATTACTGACTCCTGAAGAAAAGACAAATTCATTGTTTCTCTGCCTTGTCATCCCAGTACCATTTCAAGTAGATAACTTGGTCCAAAACATAGCATGGATATATGTCTGAGTACTTTGAGGGGAGATTCTTTCAGGTTTTTAAGGTGCTACTTATCTTCCTCCCAAACAGCATTTGTTATCACCAACTTCACACACTTCCCATTAATTTTTACCTCTCTTTATAACATTTATTTCTGTATTAAAGAAAAAACACTGACCTCAGCTCGAGAAAATTTATTTTTCCTCCAAGGCTGACAATTTTTTTCATGGATCATCCAGTTCAAACCACAAAAATATGTTGTTTCCAGCATCTCCTAACTGCAGTTATTTATTTTCCAGGAATTTTTCTACCTGTCCTCCTCCCTTTCTGTGCATATGCTTCATATTTTTAGGGTATCTAGTTCCTCACATGGTGAAGACCATAAGGGGCCTTCTTATAAATAATTTTATTTGAAGTAACTTTGATGTATGTAACCAATCTCACCAGAATTCCTATTTTATACTCTAGTTATAAGCCTAATTAAACTACTACCAGGTAGTGGAGTTAGCACAAGATCCTGTGCAGCTACCTTTTTTTTTTTTTTTTTTTTTTTTTCCCAGTAAGATAATTTTTCAGTCATGTGGTTCTTACCTCAGAATAATACACCTTATTTCATCCTAATTTTATAGCATAAAAGCACCATATGAATACTAAATGTATGTAGAATGATAAGTATTCACAGAATCACAGAATAGTCTAGGTTGGAAGAGACCTCCAAGATCACTGAGTCCAACCTCTGACCTAACGCTAACAAATCTTCCACTAAACCATATCTCTAAGCTCTACATCTAAACGTCTTTTAAAGACCTCCAGGGATGGTGACTCAACCACTTCCCTGGGCAGCCTGTTCCAGTGACTAATAACCCACTCATTAAATAAGTTCTTCCTAATATCCAACCTAAACCTCCCCTGGAGCAACTTAATCCCATTCCCCCTCGTCCTGTCACCAGGCATGTGGGAGAATAGACCAACCGCCACCTCGCTACAGCCTCCCTTCAGGTACCTGTAGAGTGTGAGAAGGTCGCCCCTGAGCCTCCTCTTCTCCAGGCTGAATAAGCCCAGCTCCCTCAGCCACTCCTCATAAGACTTGTTCTCCAGACCCTTCACCAGCTTTGTTGCCCTTCTCTGGACTCGCTCAAGCACCTCCATGTCCTTCTTGTAGAGAGGGACCGGGGCCCAAAACTGAACACAGTACTCGAGGTGCGGCCTCACCAGAGCCGAGTACAGGGGGATGATCACCTCCCTAGCCCTGCTGGCCACATTGTTTCTTATGCAAGCCAGGAAGCTGCTGGCCTTCTTGGCTACCTGAGCACACTGCTGGCTCATATTCAGCCGACTGTCAACCACTACTCCCAGGTCCTTCTCTGCCAGGCAGCTTTCTAACCACACATCTCCCAGCCTGTAGCGCTGTTTGGGGTTATTGCGCTCCAAGTGCAGGACCTGGCACTTGGCCTTGTTGAACTTCATGCAGTTGACCTCAGCCCATCAGTCCAGCCTATCCAGATCCTCCTTCAGAACCTTCCTACCCTCAAGCAGATCGACACATGCACCTAACTTGGTGTCATCTGTTAACTTGCTGAGGGTGCACTCGATCCCCTCATCCAGATCATCGATGAAGATATTAGAGAGGACTGGCCCCAGCACCGAGCCCTGGGGGACCCCACTAGAGACTGGCCTTCAACTGGATTTGACTCCATTCACAACTCTCTGGGCCCGGCCATCCAGCCAGCTCTTAAATGTCAGATTGCCAAATAGTTAGACCAGCAAAAATATTTTATAGGGGAAGACAAGGGCAGCTAAATTAAAAAAGATGAAGTATTACGGGGGGGGGGGGGGGGGGGATTTGTGGGGGGGGGGGTTGGGGAGGGGGTTGTAAGACTTATGCTTTGGTTTAGGTTCTTCTGAGAGCTAATTTCGTTATTTTTTCCTTCAACAACTTTCATAATTTTTGAAGAAATTAAAAAAATATAAAAAAAAGATTTAAAAAATTAAACTGTGTATTTTAAATAAAAATGTAATCCAACTATATGATGAGGAGAATTTTGTTCCCTGTAGTATAAGTGTTAGGGAAGCAGTCTTCTCATAAAGAATAGGTCAGTTCAAGGGGATATATATATTCAATACCAGCCAGTGATAATGGATACTTAGCTGGCAAAGTGAAAATTTGCATGTAGGTACAAACCACAAAATCACAGAATCACCTAGGTTGGAAGAGACCTCCAAGATCATCTAGTCCCACATCTGACCTAACACTAACAAGTCCTCCACTAAACCATATAGCTAAGCTCTAAATCTAAACGTCTTTTAAAGACCTCCAGGTATAGTGACTGAACTACTTCGCTGGGCAAAATCAATCCTGTGCTCCAGTTCCAATGTGAGATCCTGAAATACCGCTTGTTTCAAACAGCACAAGCAGGCATCACGATATCTTGACAACATAAGGAGCCTTCACAAGGAGCCACATGGAGAAAACAAGAGGCAATGGGTACAAGCTGCACCAGGACAGGTTTTGTCTTGATATAAGATATATGAATATATATATATATGTATATATATATATATGATATGTGATATATGAATATATATATATGATATGTGATATATGAATATATATATATATTTACAGTGAGAATAATCACTGGAACAACATCCCCATGGATGTATATAGTGGAGTCCTTCTCACTGAAGGTTTTCAATACCTGACTGAACGGAGTACTAGATAATCTCACCTAGGCTCTTTTTTTTTTTTTTTTTTTTCTTATGAAGGGCTTGATCTGATGATCTTTTGAGGTCCCTTCCAACCTGGGGTGCTCTATTATCTATCCTATGATCTTAATGTGTTAGAAAAGACACAAAATAATCCAGTCTTGAAAACCAAATCACTCTGTCCTTGCTTACTCAAATAATTTCAACTAAATAATTGTGATGGTTTTTGGAGCATGGTTGGCAATCTTGAGTGCAAGAATTTCCTTTTCCAGAATTTGAATAATAAATAAACACAATCAAACTTTCCAATAATAAGCATTTACTTGAGAAGTTAACACTGCATGGATCTCATACACATGACTGCAGGTTTCTGCCTAAGGAAGGAAGAGGTGAGGAGTTTCTCTTCATTCATTTCACCAAATTTCATTTTGAATAACTATCTATAGATGTTACCTCTTAACCTTCTATGATTAGGATAATAGGGGTGTCTGTGTAACTGACTGATTTTTCATACTGCAAAATTAATTAGGCAGAACAGATGACTAGAAACTTATAATGGGAATAGTGTAATGAATCCTTGATTTACTAAAATGTACAGTGCCAAATTTATTCATGATCCAGTTTTATATAACTCAGTACAGTTATATCAGTCAGAAGGAGATTTGTTTGTTTGTTTGTTTGTTTGTTTGTTTTCCTTATTTTAAACCTCAATCCATTCCATTAGCCACTGTACTGCATGGTCCCAATGACTGGTACTCTAATACACAGGAAAATACATTTGAAGGGAAACTTCTTTATCTGTACTTACTTCTCAAGCCTAGTTTAGTTTTATAATTAAAATACCATCTCCATCTACATTTTTGTTGCAAAATCTCATATTTAGATAATAAGGACTGAAGTATTTAAATTACTTAAAACTGAAAGGCAGCTTTCTTTCACACTTAAAATCACATATAGCTATTTAAACCTTCAGTCAAGTATAGGCTTTTCACTCTATATATGAAGAAGGTAAAATAAATAGTTGTCTTCATTAAATGCAATAATGAAAAGGGTGCATATATGTTAATATAGTATCTTGCCTCATGACTTTTATTTTCCAATCATATGTAGCAAGCATGTACTTGATTCAGGGTTTCATATACACTTTTATAGTGCAAAGGGACTGACCAAACAATATTCAACTGATATTATTTCTTTAACCATCCAAAATGATAAGTTTTCTACACTGACAAAACAGAATGTCTGGTATAATGCACAACATGAGGGAACAAGTCTTTAACAAATATTTCCACCCTTGAACACTGGAATTTTCCAAGGTTTCTGCACAATTTGATATCTGAAGGTAAACAAATTTGGACTTCAAATTTAGAAGTAAATTATGAAAAAATGACTTCAAAACAAACCCTGCCATTTCACAAATAGCTATGAAAGAGTACAAAAGCTGTTTTAAAATACCTCTTCCTCTTTATATATCCAAACCTCCTGAATATTTTCAACGACTTCTTCCCCCCTTGCAATTTTAGTAGGCCCATATTTGTAACAAACTGACCATAAGAAAGTGAAAGAGCTTACAAACTTTTGCAATCATACAGAAAAAAGAGGGAGATGGTATAGATCATCTGTCCACCGCATCCACAGGAGGAGGATGTTTCTTTGTCATGAAAAAGATAACAGTTGCACAATAGCATGGGCAATGAAACAAAGCTGAGTATCTTAAAACACAATGAGATATATTATACAGTGTTCTATTTGATGAGTGTTATTGTAGAGAAAGATATTACAGCAATCTTTTTGAAAATGAGCTCAAGTATATATACCCAAATGAAATGACAATTACATTACCAGAATGATCAGAAAGAGTGTTTCACTAAATAAAATCATGCTAAATGCTTCATTAAGGATTCAACACCCACCCATTACAGCCTTCTCAAAACCTGGAATAATACAGCCAGAGCTATTCTGGTGTTGTCTCCAGAGCCCATTACATAGATCGAGACCACTTCTCAACTTCCTTTAGGGTTTGAGTGCAATGGTCTTTGAACAGATCTGGATAATGGGATTGAAGGCAGCCTCACCAAGTTTGTTGGTGACATTAAACTGAGTGGTGAAGTGAACACGTCAGAAAGGAGAGATTATAGACAGAGTTATACAGGTGGGGAGCAGCCTTGCTGAAATGGACCTTGGGGGTCCTGGTGTATGTGAGGTAGCAGTGTGTCACTGCAGCAACAAGGCGAAACAGATCCTGGGCTGCATCATCTCGCATTACTAGCAGAGACTGAGATGAGATCATACTACTCCACTTAGTCCTTGTCAAGCTGCACCTGGAATACTGCATCCCATTCTGGTCCCACGGTTTAAAAAAAACATGGACACACTGGGCATGATCCAAAAGAGGGCCACACAGATGATCAAAAAGCTGGAGAATCTACCCTTTAAGGAAAGACTGAAGGAGTTAGGTCTTTTCACCCTGGAGAAGATGAGGTTCTCAGGGACCTCATCTTAGTTTTCCAGTACTGAGAGGGTGGCTACAGGGAGGACAGAAGCTTTCTCTTTAAAAATAGAAGATACATGGAGAAGATGAGGACAAATGGGTACAAGCTGCACCAGAACAGGTTTGATTGTGATATAAGAAATATATTATTCCCATCAATGGAACAACCTCCTCAGGGATGTAGTGGAGTCCCAGTTTTGAAGGTTTTCAAGACCAGACTGAGCAGGGTGCCAGAAAATCTCATCTATGCACCCTTTTCCTTGAGAAGTTGGATCTGATGATCTTTTGAAGTACTTTACAACATCAACTGTTCTTTCGCTGTGTGATTCTGTGAAAACTAACTGAAGAGTTAACGATCATGTAATTCGATCCCTCTTTTAGAGGCAGTATTTTACTTCAGCATACCTTCTCTAGTTAGAGCAAAAATAACTGTAAAGTTTTGGCTGAAACCAAACACCACAGAATACCTGTTTCTAGTTATTCCTCAATTAGGAACACTACCAGAGTCACCAAAATGATTTCACAGATCACAGCAGGGTTGGTCATCTCTCTCTGAGGTCTGTTCATGTCTTCTGAATGCACACCAATGACTGTAAACTAATAATCTTGTGACAGTATGAAGAGTCCTGAGAAAATTAATACTCTGTGTTTAGCATGATCCCAATACCTTGGTGCCATAAAAACTCTGAACTGTTGGTATCAGTCCTACATTCACAGTTCTGATATCACTTACGGATAATAATAATAATAATATATATATATAATATATATATATATATATACAATCTTTTAAATGATTAACAAGACAAAGGCCTCTTAAACTTGCATTTTATGTGAGATAAGAGGGGGGGTGAAGTCTTCAGTAATTGTTCATATTTCATGGGGACTTGGCTTTTCATGAATTTGTCTGTGTCATCTTTCATACATATTACAGTATCAGTTCATTAAAATTCTTGATGCAGCACTGAACTTGGTCAGACTGAAATGGGACTGACAAACCTCATGTCTGCTGCACAGATAACCAGACCTTATGAAGGTGAAATTAGTTTTCAGGAGCTGTACTGTTCACTTGATTGATTCCGTCTTAGAAGTCATATGACTTAATGTTTCCTGCATGGGCTGCCACTGTCATGCAAACATGACCTGATAACACATTGTCAGGAGTGCTCCGGAGAGCTAACAGCAATCTAACATCTTTCTACTGAGTGTGAAGTTCCATCTGAAATGTGCATATTTGATAAGCAGTTCCTCTTCTTCTATCTGTCCCTTTCATTTTCAGAAAGTTAATCTTCTCTGCTTCACTGAGTCTTGTGTTGAAATGAGCTGGCTCAGAAATGCAGCAGGTGGCCCCATATGACAGTACATGTGCCTGCTGAGCTTCTGAGGACTGGAAGGTTTTGCCACCATCTCTGGAAGCTGATGTGGTTACATTGTGCTGCTCAGTCCCTTTTGAGCAGATGAAATTTCAGGTACTGGGATAAAAATTCCAATGAACTCAGTTTTATTACTCTTTGATCCTCAGGTTCAGGATCAGGCATAGAGCATAAAACATTTTTATTTATTTATTTATTTTTTATCTTGAAGAGATATTTCTATTGGGTGTGCCATGCTATGTAAGAAATTTATATTTTCTGTGTAACTTTCATACATTCAGGACATTCTGGAACAATTACAAGCAGTGGCAAGATTCACAAATTATCACAGCAGTGTTTTGTAAAACCTTTGAACCTGAGCATTCAGATGGTGACCTGAATCACCACTCAGTTGATGATCTGACTGTCTCTCCCCACACTGTCAGGGGTGTCCTCATCTTTCATGGCATACCAGTCAGATCTATATGATAACACTAGATGCCCATCCAGCTATTGAAATAAATCATGAAATTGTATTGAAATAAAACAACAAGCTATCACATCAGTTTCTATTCATGAGTGCCAAAGCACAGTGCTTTTAGGAGGCTTCAATTCACTATTCATTCACTAATCTTTTTAGAATAAATGAATCATGAGTCTTATGCAGTAATAAGCTACTTTTTATGTGACAAAGAAAGGTGTCCATAAAGCACCTCAGGAGCTATACTTGGTCTCCCATAATTGCCTATGCGGTAACATAAAATCAGACATTACTCCTGCTTGTGAAAATAGTCCAGAAGAACCTGTGGGGGACAAACCTGAGTTAGAGAAACCTTAACAAACATTATGTTTGTCAGCCTTAACAAAGCTCATGAGCTCTGGCCCTACTAGTCTTCCTGAGAGGGTAAGGAAATTTCAGTTGATAGCTTCATTTTTTTGACAAATATATATTAGTTGTTCAGAATTGCAGGTGTTCAAAATAATTTTAAATATTTTGTTCTGCTTTTTGTAGGCATTTTATAGGATTAAAATAATAAAATAAAATAAAATAAAATAATAATAATAATAATAATAATAATAATAATAATAAAGGATTAAATGTATGTATTATGTTTCCAATCTAAATAGCTTAAATGAATACCCTGACCTTAGTGGGAATACTAGATAACACTACTCAATAAAACATACTATGGAAATGATTGCAATTTACTGTTTAAATTTTCTGAATGATGTTTCAAAAATTAGCTCTGAGCACTTTTAAACTTTCTATTCTTTTCAAAGGAGCAGAATTAAATTCTTCTCAAAAAAAATGCTTTGGTAGTTGTAATACATAGGAAAAATCAAAGTTTTGTTGCTTCGACTGTTCACATCTGTTTTCCTGTGATTATGTAATTATACAGGAGCAATTGATGGAGTTCTCTTCCTTGTGAGATGTGTGCATCCAAATGGGAAAACAGGAAGAGTTTGCCTAGCACACATATCTTTCCTCCCAAACATCTGTTATCAGTGTTTTACCTCCTTCAAGAGCTTGATTCAAATACCAACAAAAAGACAAGTAGAATGCTTTTCCAACTCAACTGTAAAAATGACAACTTTCTCAGCAGGCCATTTCACCAATTAGAAATAGTCTGTTCAAATGCTGAAGAATATAACTCTGTGCCATATGTGCTATACAAAATTCTCTCTCACAAATTCACAGCTCTCTTAAACTTTATTTAATGAACACTATCTGTACTGCACTACACTGTGATGAGTCCAGTTGAGGTGTAATAGGAAGCAAGAGCTGCCTTTCTAGGCATTTGAAAGAGGAGAAAATGGAAGAATGAAAAATTATGCTTTATTTCCAGTCTACCCCATGGGAGTGACTTGACAGTGAGACCAGTGAACTAACTTAAAATTATTGTGAAGGCAAAAAATATACCAAGATGGACGAGTAGAGCTGAAAAGTGCAACAAACTACAGGAGCAGAGCCACCCTCCCCATTAACCACACTAGCTGCAAGAGCCACAATTCTGTCCCTCCATACTCCCTTTGAAAGGGCCATTTATAGTGCAATGGTCTACACCCAGATAGATTAACCAGGCTTCTTTTTACTATCTAATCATACCAGTTATTTTACACACAGTAATGAATTTTCCATATTTGTTTGCAGACATATTGCATGAAACAGGGCACTTGACCACCATTTGGTAGAGATATTTAAATTTAAATTTCCCATATGAGAACAAAGTTCAGCAGCTACTGAAAATCAGGTCTTCCAAATAAAATAGTTTTAAAAGGGACATTAGGAGAGGGTGAATACTCCTAAAACAAAATTTCTAGCCATATTTCAAAGCAGTAACTATGAGAATCTCACATTCCTTACTGGTAATCACCAGGTAGAAAACAGGATAGGCAATTAGAATACGCAGTGAATCCACAGTGGTGCAGTCGATACAAGAGGAGGAAGGGAAGCCATCCAAAGGGACCTGGACAAGCTTGAGGAGTGGGCCCACATGAACCTAATGAGGTTCAACAAGTCTAAGTGCAGGGTGCTGTACCTGGGCCAGGACAATCCCGGACATGTGTACAGGCTGGGAGATGTCATTGAGTGCAGCCCTGCAGAGGAGGACATGGGGGTTCTGATGGATGAAAAGCTTGACATGAGCCAACAGTGTGCACTTGCAGAACAGAATGCCAACTGCACCTTGGGCTACATTAAAAGAAGAGTCACCAGCAGGTTGAGAGAGGTGATTGTCCTCTTCTACTCTGCCCTTGTGAAGCCCCACATGGAGTACTGTGTCCAGGTCTGGAGCCCCCAGCACAAGAAGGATGTGGAGCTGTTAGAGTGGGTCCAGAGGAGGGCTACAAAGGTGATCAAGGGGCTGGAGCACCTCTCCTAAGAAGAAAGGCTGAGAGAGCTGGGGCTGTTCAGCCTAAAGAAGAGAAGGTTCCGGGGTGACCTCATTGCAACCTTTCAGTACTTGAAGGGGACTTATAAAAAAGTTGGAGAGCAACTCTTTGTTCAATCAGGTATTGACAGGACAAGGGGGAATGGTTTTAAATTAGAAGAGGGGAGATTTAGTTTAGAGGTCAGGAGGAAATTCTTCACTCGGTTGGTGGGGTGAAGCACTGGAACAAGTTGCCAGCAGAGACTGTGGATGCCCCATCCCTAGAGGTGTTCATGACCAGGTTAGATGAGGCCCTGAGCAACCTGATCCGGTGAGTGTTGTCCCGGACTATGACAGGGGGGTTGGAACTAGATGATCTTTAAGGTGCCTCCCAACCCAAGCCATTCTATCGGTCTATGATTCTGATATCCAAACTTAAGATTTTAGCCAGATGCACACTGTTAAACCTGTACCTATCGTCTGAAACTTTGGAGTTCCTCTAAAGTAAACATGACAACACAAATCCTATTCTGTAGCAAAATGGACATCAGCTTGCCTAAACTAAGTCATTCATTAGAAATCCCTTCTCTGTTAGACTGTTAGAGACTATTTCTGCTTTGGAATTTGGAGATGACCTACCATTTACAAGACACTGCTAATATTCAGTCTGAGTAGCACTCATCTGCCATTTCAGAAGTTTCCAATACCTACCTAGGTTCCTTACAAAGATGTAATTTAAGTATTAGTGAAAATCTGTAGATCAGAAGTTAATATTATTAGCATAGCTATTTACTGACTTATAAAAAAACTTTAACTCTCAATGATGGTTTTTGACTCTCTAGCTGGCCTTCCAGTTACGTTTACATAACTGATAAATCTTGATCTCAGTTAACATGAGCATTACTAGACTTTTAGAAATCAATGCTGGAAATTCACTAACTGTATTTATCATATTTATCATATCTTTATGAATAGTTAGTTATTTGCAACACTTTTTTTTTTTTTTTTTTTTTTTTTTTTTTTTTTTGTATTGAGTTTTTTTTTTGTTTGTATTTT
>NC_048926.1:42020361-42036334 GCF_011077185.1 Oxyura jamaicensis
TTTTTTTTTTTTCTCTGCATGTGTGTTTCTCTTTGAATTTTACTCTACTTGGAGCTACCAATACGGCTTTTATTGCACAAGTGTCACCTAAATCTCACAGGTACACAGGGAGTGCTCCATTCTCTCAGGTACTTTACATTTTGGCTCTGCTTGAACATGGCACTTAAACATAGGCATATCATTAAGCATGTAAGTAGGTCCATTGTATGTAAGCAATGAGCTTAATCAGAAGAGAAAGCTTAGCACCCAGATTTCCATCCCAATTGGGCAAAGCAGCCCTGATTTTTTTTTTTTTTTTTTTTTTTTTTTTTTTTTTCTCAGTAATATCTTTTTATAGTACTTTCGTATTTTCAAGGTTGATTGCAAGGCATTTCCCAGGCTCTGTCTCTTAAGAAGAATGTTGCTGAGTTAGAAGTGAACCTGTATAGCCCAACCAGAAATGTACTCTCTTAGTTATTCTTTACACAAAGCCTATTTAACTAGTCCTATTTTCCCCTTCCTTCACATTGAAATGTACATATTTTTTTTGCATATGTTATTTTTTTTGCATATGTTATTCAGTTTGCATTTTTCTAACAAGAAACTATGTGACTAGATGTCAGAATGTTATTGAATTTTCCTAACAGTGATGTTACAGGCTTCTAAGTTTAAGAATTACTTTTCCCATGGGCTCAGGGAATCCTGTGTAGGAAAAGACCAGGCAAGAAAGCAATGGGTTGTTTTGTTAAATTAACTTTCTTGCAGTGTTCACAATGATTATATTCTGGCTTCAACTTTATCAGAAAAAGTTCTCAAGATACTTTGGTAATGTAAGCATCAAAAACTATAAGAAGTAAGTGTAAAAATTATAGTTTTTCATTTTGGATGTGAAAACACTGAAAAAAAAAGTTTCTTAGCCTGTGGGGTTTTGTAATGATATACACATATATCTTAGAGAGATTTCACCAATAGTTTCAATTTGTAACCATCTGAAACAGTAATACTATTAAGCACATTTAAGTACCAGTTTGATCATCCCGCCTAAAGAAAAACATAAGCGTTAACATATGAAAATGAGGTATTGATTAGAAAAGTTCTGGGATGCCATAGAACATTTTCTCCCTTCTCTTTTGTTTCTCTCTTCCTCTTCCTCCTCCTTGTCTCTCCCTCTCCAATATATATACAGTGGAGAAATGCTTGTATGTGTGTACAAATCTACTTATGCACACAAAAAATACACTCAAAAAAGAAAGGCCTGGTGAAAAAAAAAAAAAAATCAGTATTTTTATTTGCTTTATTTTTATTAACATCCTGCTCAGGAGAGAGGTTCAAGTATACACAAAATCCTGCCAAATGATGTACTTGTAAATATTAATTTAATTCAGACATTGTGAAGTTACCATTGTGCAAGCTTCTACAGATATTTTTGCCAAGCTTGTTCAGTACTAACTTGTTGACATATCAATATATCTTCAGAGTTCTGTAAAAAAAAAAAAAAAAAAAAAAAAAAAGGCCTATGTGGAGATTGCACCAGCCTGCAAGGACTTTGTCATTCATGTAACAAAGACTGCAAAGGCAAACCCTTAATTTTTTGCACAGGAAAATAGTGTATGCGCAGAAGTATGTAAAGTATGTAGAAGTAATAAGATGCTTGCCTGAAGCAACCTCTGATAAGACTGAACCAGGAGAGAACGAGCAAGTGAAAGAGGAATGTAGATTTTTATTTCTATGTCTGTCAAATGCAATGGAATCATATCAGAGGAAGATAATGACAAGCAGAAATGTTTCATTAGCTGAGATTAGTCTGTCTGAACATTGATTCATTGCAGCTACAGACTTTGTACTAGTTTATCATCAGTACATACGTGAGTGTTAGCCAACACACAAGTTAGGTTAGAAAGGATAATAACTGCAAGAAGTTGTTAAATTAACTTGATATCGCTTCAGAAACAGCAATGAGCAAAGTTAATTATAGCAATAAAATGTGTGGAAGTAACTTATGTGGCCCATGAATATGAAAGCGGTGGGCTTTATCAACCTAGGTACTTCAATGGTACAATAAACTGAAGATCCTTCATCATCACTGTTACTCAGTGACTCTAATAACTAAACCAAAAGCTTTTGTTAATAATAGACGGTATGGCCTGTTCTTCAGTCAAGGGCTTGGTACTTCCTAGGATTTCTTGGACCATCTACAGGCAGCTTAAGCCCTGTCTCTGTGTCATGCTCTGGAAAATTCTTCTCCTATGCAAGTAGATTTAATCAAAAAAGCACTTGTTTCAGTGCAGTAGATGAAAGTTGTGAAAAGATGGGGGGAAAAATATGCTGTATACCTGCCTTTTCTTAAAATGGCACGATGTGATTGCCTTACACGTTACCTGGCTTGGGTAACCTAACCCCTTTATTTTGTTCTCATAAAGCCCATGGCTATCTGGTTTTGAATTATATTGTTGTGCTGAGGAGTACCAACCACCTGGCTGTAGGCCTGTCCTTGCTCCAGCCATTTGACCAGACATTGCCTTTTACATTCATGGCTGCAGTGGTGTTGATATGCTAGATTCATACTGGATGCCTAGGGGCACTCAAGAGATTAATAAGTAGTTTTGTAGCCAGCCCAACCCAAGAATCCCATGAATAATCAGTGGTACTTGAGGCTCTTTGGGTAAATTGAATTGCAAACCAAGTAATAACTAGAAATGTATCAGCAGCAGAATTACACTTATGCTTGCCTCTAAAAAAAAAAAAAAAAAAAAAAAAAAAAAAAAAAAAAAAAAAAAACACCTGATTGTGAGATTTATTTATCTAATTTTATACTTATATTAAAAAAGGAGTCTCTATAAATTTGTGAATGTGATTAATGTTTTTCATCCTTGTGTCACCTTCTAACAGTGCCTAATCATGTAATTCTGGAACACAGTGACAAGACTTGGAAAGAATCAGAATACACTAAAGTTATTTATATGTATTTAAAATTACAAAGAAAACTGAACACTGGAAAAGAGATCTCATTAAGTTATTCATGTGTGAGCAGGTAAACAATATCAGATGATTAAAAGTTTATGTGTAGAATCATCTCTAAGTAAATTCTCTTGTGGAAAGTGAAAAGCTAGGTCAGACTTTCTCTTTATGAAAGAGATTAGAGAACAAATGAATGTTACAGGTTGAAGAGTAGGATGATGAGGGTTTTCTGATGCATGGTTAAAATCAGTTCCAAGAATTAGTATTGTTTTGTGTTTTGTTTTGTTTTGATTTTCCTTCCATCAGCAGTGACCACAAAAGATCGAATGATTAAGTCCAAATACCTCACAGATTGATAAAACAAAAACAAACAAGAAAGAAAAAGAAATTTCATCACAAGTATCTGTGTTTAACTGCTGAATTAGCAAAGATGTCTTACTCAACAGTTTGAGATTTGTTAGGTGTAGGATGTCACCTTTGGAATGGGTCAGAGATAAGATTTTACAACAGGGCTTGTTGCATTTTTTTCAAGTACCAGTGCACTTGCCATATGGCAACTGTTAGTTTCATTACTTCCAGAAGCAACATCTGGCTCTACTTTTTAATCATTAAGAAGAGCTTCATCCCAGACCATTATCTTCAGTGGTTTGTTCCCATCTCCCTGCCATAGGATTCTGCACTGGATCGGGTGAAGCAAATATGTTATTATAGTGGACATTTGGCACACTTAAGGGGACAGAGGACATGAGATCTGAAGAAGTGAAGGGGCGTCTTCTTTCCTGGTGGTTCTATTACCAAGAACATTTCTATGCCATCAGAAACAGGTCTGTTTTGGAAAATTTCTGTCATCCCTCTGAAAATTTCTGATGTCTCAAGCATATGTAATGGTGCTTCAATCATTTGTAAGGTTACACCACAGCAGAAGAGTTGGGGTAGTGGAATAGGACAATAACTGTCTTTACCATTATTCAAGTCAATTACTAGTTTTGCTTATAAAACAAAATTAACAACCTCAGAAGAGAATTCACCCTGGCAGACAACAGCAGAAAAACCATAATTAAGTACACTAAGTTACTAGTAATACCAAATACATCCTCATCCCCCAGCATATCACCACCATGCAGGCCTTTCTTCTATCTGTTCCTAAGTATGATATGTTACTCCCGCTCCTGTGATGATCTGTCTTTTTCTGTTCAGTTGTTTGTTTAGGTCACATTCCTTCCCACTTCCTGTTAGCTAACAGCTATCCACTGTACTTCAAACAAAGCTGTAAAAAAAACCCTCCTGAAATTATTTCTCCACACAAGACTTCTCTTCCATGATTTTTCTTTCAAAAGCTTTAGAGTTATACCTACAGCTTTCTTTCTGTCATTCTTTTATTCTTTTCACCCTCAAGTCCAATTCTCATATGAACTGTCCAAACCTAAAACCAGGTCACCCTTTCCCTTCCCTTCTTAAAGCTTCTGCTCACTCTTACACTGGTCTAGTTTCCTCACTCTCCTTTTCACACACCCAAGAACATAACATTTAAAAATATAAAACTGTTATTTACCATTTCCAATAGTGACAATTTCCAGTTGGTTCCTCATTCAAATATCTCTTTGTACACATTTCTCCAAAGTGTCTCTAGTTCAATTATTTCAGATGGTCTCTGGCTATTTTTCTCCTGCATATGTGCCTGATAATACAACTACCTGACTACCTAGAGGGTAACGTGGTTAAATTGAGCATAATAACTTTACTCTTGAATTTCAGGTAAATAAATATTGAGCCCCCAAACGAAGTCTTAAATACCAAGATAAAAAATGTTGACTGTTAAAAAATAAATAAATAAATAAATAAATCATTATCTTCCTTAATATCTACCAAATGCTGAAGACATCTTCTGGTTTGACTAAAAAATTCCCCAGATGATTGTTTCTGCAAACGTCCAAATTTGTCTTCACCTTAGTAGATATCTAAGATCAGGAAAACTCAATGAAAAACTGGCAAAGGGGATGCTTTCAGAAATTACCCAGGAAAAGGAAGACTGAGATTTTATGCCTTTCTCAATCTGAAAGAGTTCAGAGACACGTCTTAGAGACTGTCTAACATATTGGTTGATCAAGTGACAGGATTTTCCACACCACCTGCTGATACTAGTGCACTGCACAGAGACATGTTAAATTTGTGAGGCCATAAAAAGAACTGAAGAAAAGTGACTCTGTAGGCTAAAAGTTAGGGCATTCAGCAAAGAATGAAGATTGTTGGTTAATACATAAATCACTTTCAGAACATGGAATGGAGCTCAAAATTCAGTATATTATACAATATATGTGTTTATTTTATATACAAGTAGCAAAGAAATGTAAATGTGAAAATATTCAGTTTTTAAGCTTCATGTCTGCTCCTGAGCCTTCAAATCTGGAGATGACCCAAATAATGGAATTTTTTGAACAAAGATGAAGAAAAAATGTGAAAGCCTTCTTAATTTGTCCATATATTTTATCCCTCTGCCTCCATAGAAATGACATTCTGCATTAGCAGAGGAGTTATGGAAAGAAAACAAGTATTGACTTCAGGAACTTGATTCTTCTTAAAACAGGTCAGTTTCTTGATCAGTGTAAATGCACAAAATCCTTCAATCCAAATAAAAATTATCTATGAGGTAAGAATGATCTGTTCTTAGCCAGATCAAGGACCTGATCCAGCTTGATTAGCTCTGGTGTCAACAAAAAGCATGGACAGGAATGGGCAATTGGCAGCAAGTGCTGGTCTGCTGCTTTGGTGTGGTCTTAGAATTAGATGTATCATGAAACCACACCCTTAGTTCAGTCAGTTTTTGAGGTGACTGATTACTAACCCCAAACACCAAAGCACATGAATCACTGTGGCAAATAGGTTATAAAACACTCTTCTGGCTGAAACACAATGCAATAGAACATTAATTTAAAACACAAAAGCAGTTGCTATGTAATGGTTATGTTAGTTTGACATACTATTTGATCAACTACAATCCTAATGGTATTTAGTAATGTTAATTAATTCAACTGTATATAATTTAATATGCTAGACTGGGCGGACAGGTAACATGCAATTAAATGACCAAAGGCAAACTCACCCAGTAGTGTGCTTTCATAACTAAATACATTTGTTTTCATATACTGAAGAAATCTGCATGCTTTACTCATTTCTACTTAGATTTAGACACACACACGAAAATCTGAATGCGCTTATTACCTAATAATTTCAGGTTAATCCTTCCACCAGAATGCAGTTTCTTTGTTCATAATAGAAAGCTGATTTATCACTATTCAACTGCCCCTACTCAAAAAAAAAAAAAAAAAAAAAAAAAAAAGTGAAGCATAACAACTTAAATCTGTTTCATGTGTCAAATATCAAAAGAATTTGATGGAATTGCTGTTGTTTGGAGTTGATATGTTTAAGCTTCTTTATGCTTGTAGGGCAGGGTGAGTTTTGCTTTTAATTTAGGATGTAGATTTCATTACAATGAACCTTCTGACATTAACACAGGGCTTTCTTTTTAAAGCTTCACTTTAATTGCTATTCTCATTATTTTGCAAGCTTTTGCCCTAACATATCCCAAGGGTCTTGACAACACACTTCTTCTCTTTTTAAAAAACTGAAGTCATGATTGTGATAAATTGTTAGGGGTTGTGAATAAACACTAGTTAAATTACAGTATCTAAAATAGCTAATAAGGGAACAATTTATGATGTGGAATTTAAAAGGAATCCCTAATTGCACTTCAGTTTGCTGTGAGGATGCTCCTTCTATAACATTAACAGCTATTTTGTTTTGTGAGCTGGCTCCTTGCCAAGGTTTGAGAGCTAATTGGAATTAGAATAACATTTCTCACAGGCCATTCATTTGCTCAGACTGAGTACAAATTACTATGCAAGGGAGGCTGAGGGTTCCTAATGATACAGGATAATGATGTTTTATTCAGATTTTAACGAGGTGTAATCATTCTGGTTGAGAGAGAAAAAGATTAAGAGGGTGCAACAATTACCAATTTTTACAACTGATTAATCGCAAACCATTACTTGTTCTTGGTCAAATAGGCATTATAATGACTATTACCATTTTCAGCTATTTTTAATGCAAATTGCATTAGCTTGTAAAACCTTGCCAACTATGCCACATAAATGATGTGCCTGAATGAGCAAGAGCAATGAACGCATTAAAAAAAAATCACACTGACAATGTACAGAGGAAGGTTTGAGTGATGAGCACATATTTCTAAAATGCTCACCCAGCACAAGGGCTTTTCTAGGCTTTTTCTGCTGCTCAACACATTTTCTTTCTTTCCTTTTCTCCTGTTTTGCTTGTTGAAGTCTGGGTATGTCTTCAGCCTCAAGTAGACACTGTCGCTGGGGAAATGAACAGAACAGTGACTCTATTGAGGTATTCTTCTTTGGAAAATGAAAATACGCTGCTGACATTCAGACCATTCCAGCTGCCAAGCTTTTAGTACACAGGAACTTAGGTTTGACAGCTTCAGAAGCAGAAAGCCTTGTTTAATATCACACAGTCTGTAAGTATCCACACTCTAAATTCATATTTGGTTTTGGTTTGGCTTGTTCCCCAAAGCACTTCAGAGTCTTTATTGATTTATTGTAACATCTCTGTAGATGTATCTGTACAATGTGAATTGACAAGGTACTTTTAAAAATAAAAAAAAAAAATAAAATAAAAAAAGAGAAGAAGAATTTCTGCCACCACAAAGGATAAGGTTCCCTTTCACAGCTAAAATGACTGGCAGATTTTGAAGCAAATGATTAGATGGGAAAATGTAGGAGGGAAGGACTTAACATTCATAAAGTGATTTATTTATTTATTTATTTATTTTTAACACAGATATAAAAGGAACTGGCCATCTGCTGAAACTACTGTGCAAAGACTTCTCAAAGGGAAATTTGAGAAAATTACTTGTGCTCTGCCTGTGCATCTGTCAACTGAGATCAGCAGCACTGAGTATAGAATGTTAAAACTTAATTAAATCTACAACAGCAGTAAATAATGATGTTTGAATTGTTTTAAAGTATACCAAAATAAAAGCAAATTTCTCAGAAATTCAATGACTGCTTTAAAAAAATAATAATAATAAAATAAAATAAAAATAAAATAAAATAAAATAAAATAAAATAAAAACATCTTTCTGGAGGACATCATTCTCAATGATTGCTGTTCAGTCATTTACTATGCCATCGTATCAGGCAGTAGCTGCTCTGCCATATTACATTGATATTAATCATCAAGTAGCTTCCCAATAGGTTCTACAACATTATGCCATATAACTAGACTTCCTGTGCTGTGCAGGTTTATGGCTCCATGGCAAAGAAAGAACTCAAAAACATTGAAAATATCACCGTCTTGAAAGCAGTTACATGATATTCACCACTGTGAAAGAATATAGTATAAGATAGCCCCTTAAAGTACACACATACTATATCTGAGAAACTGGGAGTATTTGACTAGGAAGCACTATGATACACTTGTTGTATATATAATCATTCATAGGTATCAGCTTGTGGCTTCATTCCCACATCTCCTTTGGTAAATAAATCACAACTGAAGATAACTTCTCAAGTGTCTATATCTTTAATGTTCTTGGGAAAAGGGTATCAGTTTAAGTTGTCTTAGAAAGATCTCTTGCAGGAAAGTCACATTTGTGTATGAATAAGTATGCATACACATCCAGAGAAAGAGGAAAAAGGAAAAGAAAAAGAAAAAAGAAAAAGAGAAAAAAAAAAAGAAAGAAAAAAGAAAGAAAAAAAAAGAAAAAAAAAATATAGATTTTTTGAGTATATTGTTGAATTCATTTAACTGAGAATTTTCACATTGAAGAATGCATTAATAACATTTTACTGTGAGGTTTTAACAGTTCATGTTATATATGCCAATCAAAAATCTGTATTTTGAAGAAATATAGTGTGGATCTAATAGCATGACCCCAGTTTTTATTCAAGCGAGATGAAGATACATAAATTGTTTTTCACTCTGTTGAATGTTTGTTAAATTTATAGTCTAGATCATAAATCAGACCTCTGTTCTTTTATCAGAGGAATCATGTACATAGAAATTTGTATATTGGGGTCATATAATTTGAGGGACTTATAATAATGTCTCCAAAGATAACTTGTTTTTAAAGTCATATATAGACTTAATACCCTGAAACCTACAGAGAGAATATTCTTATTTACTTTATAGGTTTAATTTAGGTTTGAACAGAAGTACATATCTGATGATAGATAAATGGCAAT
This sequence comes from Oxyura jamaicensis, assembly GCF_011077185.1. NCBI lineage: Eukaryota > Metazoa > Chordata > Aves > Anseriformes > Anatidae > Oxyura > Oxyura jamaicensis. Next base: position 42,029,565 of record NC_048926.1, read on the forward strand.
TGCCATTTAAAGATAGAATCATAGAATCATAGAATATCCCGAGTTAGAAGGGACCCATATGGATCATCAAGTCCAACTCCTCGCACTGCACAGGTCTTCCCAAAAGTTTAGACCATGTGACTAAGTGCACAGTCCAAATGCTTCTTAAATTCAGACAGGCTTGGTGCAGTGACTACTTCACTGGGGAGACTGTTCCAGTGCACAACCACCCTCTCTCTCGGTGAAGAACCTCCTCTTGATGTCTAGTCTAAACTTTCCCTGCCTCAGCTTATCCCCTTTCCCACAGGTCCTATCACTGGTGTTTATGGAGAATAGGTCACCCACCTCTCCACTCCCACTTGTGAGGAAGTTGTAGACCATGATGAGGTCCCCCTTCAGCCTCCTCTTCTCCAGGCTGAACAGGCCCAGTGACCTCAGCCACTTCTTACATTTTCCTCTCCAGACCCTCCACCATCTTCGTCGCCCTCCTCTGGACACTCTCCAACAGTTGAATGTCCCTTTTGTACTGTGGTGCCCAGAACTGCACACAGTACTTGAGGTGAAGCCACACCAGCACAGAGTAGAGCAGGATGATCACTTCCCTCGACCAACTTGTAGTGCCGTGCTTGATGCACCCCAGGATATGGTTGGCCCTCCTGGCTGCCAGGGCACACTGCTGGCTCATATTCAACTTGCTGTCAACCACGACCCCTAGATCCCTCCTGCACGGCTGCTTTCCAGTGTCTTGTCGCCCAGTCTGTATGTACGGCCAGGGTTGCCACGTCCCAGGTACTTGCTTTTGTTAAAATTCATGTGATTGTTGATTGCCCAGCTCTCCAATCTGTCCAGATCTCTTTGCAAGGCCTTTCCACCCTCATCTGAGTCCACAACTCCTCCCAGTTTGGTGTTATTGACAAACACCTTCTAGTGCTACATCCAAATCATTTATAAAAACAATGAAGAAGACTGGACCTAAAATCGAGTCTTGAGGGACCCCACTAGTGACCATCCGCCAGCCAGATGTGGTCCCATTTACCACAACCCTTTGAGCCCTGCCCATCAGCCAATTGCTCACCATTGGATGATGTTTTTGTTAAGTTGTATGCTGGATATTTTGTGCAGGATCCTATGGGAAAGCCTTGCTGAAGTACAAAAAGATGACAACAGCTGGTTTCCCTTGGTCAACTAGATGGGTGATCTTATCATAAAAGGAAATCAAATTTGTTAGGCAGGACTTACCCCTCATGAACCCATGTTGGCTGGGACCAATGACTGCATTGTCCCCCAGGTGCACTTCAGTAACTTCAAGAATCATTTTCTCCATAATTTTACCAGGCACTGATGTGAGACTGACAGGCCTATAACTGCTAGGGTCTTCTTTCTTACCCTTCTTGAAAATTGGCACAACATTTGCCAACTTCCTGTCTACCGGGACCTCTCCAGATTCCCAGTATCATTGAAAAATAATTGAGAGAGTTCCCACAACGACGTCAGCCAGCTCTTTAAGCACCCTGGGATGAATCCCATCCGGACCCATGGACTTGTGTGGATCCAGGTGGAACAGCAAATCCCACACATGTTCAGGGTCAGTGGGGGGTTTGTCATTCCCACCAGCTCAGCTCACGGCACTCTGGGTCCTGAAGCCCATCATCAGTGTTGAAGACAGAGGCAAAGAAGGCATTAAATGCCTCTGCTTTGCCTACATCATTGTCTGTGAGGAGACCTTCCCCGTCAAGCAGCGGACCTATGTTTTCTTGGTTCTCCTTTTTCTGTTCACATACCAAAAAAAAAACTTTTTTTATTGTCTACCACAGACCTGGCCAGCTTCAACTCTAGTTGGGCTTTGGCCACACGAATTTTCTCCCTACAAACACAAACAGCATCCCTGTATTCCTTCCTCGTTCCTGACCCTCCTTCCAGCAGCTCTACACTTTCTTTTTTCACCTAAGCTCCAGTAGAAGATCCCTGGTCAGCCAGGCCGGCCTGCTGCCCCGCCTGTCTTAATTCCGATGTTTTGGAATTGCCCAATCTTGTGCTTTTAGGAGGCAGTGCTTAAAGACTGACTAGCACTGATGGACACCTATGCCTTCAAATGAAGCCTCCCAGGGGACCCCGCCGACAAGTTCCCTGAGCAGCCCGAAGTCCGCTCTCCCCGTATCCAGGGCTGAAGTTTTGCTGGCAGTTTTCCTTCTGTCACCATAAATTCTAAATTCAACCACTTCATGGTCACTATGACTGAGACAGCCACCAGTTGCCACGTCTTCCACAAGATACTCTCTGATCTCTAACAGATCTAGGAGGACACCTTTCCTAGTTGGCTCCCTTAGCACCTGCACCAAGAAGTTATCATCCAGGTGCTTTATGGACTTGCTGGACTTGCTTATGTCAGCTGTGTGGTGATCCCAGTTGATGTCTGGCAAGTTGAAGTCCCCCATAAGGGGACAAGGGGAGTTGATCTCGACAGTGAATTCATTGGCATTGTTGTCCTGGCCAGGTGGTCTGTAATAGACTCCCACAACAACATCCCCTTTATTTTTTCAACCCTTAATCCTTACCCAGAGGCTCTCAACATTGCCATCACCAACCTGAAGTTCCACACAGTCCAGCCCATGCTTCACATACATCACCACCCTGCCACCTCATCAGACATGTCATACTAGACTGAAGAATCTTGAGCACCTAGTTCTTTAGTCAAATCACTGGAGTGCTGATTCATACACTCCTTATGGCCAGTCTTTTTATTCACCCTCCAGTTTCTGAAGGGGACTGAGAAGTTCTTTCAATATATTATGACTGCCTGCTATTTGCCTTCAGGCAACAGAGGAGCACAGCAAGCTGTGATCTTAGACATGGCTTTTGTTAAAGTGAAACATTCTTAGATATTATCAAGATCATAACTGGTAGTATATGCTCCTTTTAATGCTATTTTTGCAGAAACACACTTGAAATTTTGCTGTACTTGGTTCTTCATTTATTTCCAAGGATATACAACTTGGAAGTGACACTCTTTTCATCAGACAGGCTCTATAGCAGAGGAAACAGCTTGGAGCTGGGAAAATGAAAGGAAAAGAGGAAAACTTGTTCTGATTCAAATCATTCTTTCTTCCAAAATCAAACTGGTTTAAGTTTTCTGCAACTCTCCCCATCTAATTCTGATAATAATAGGTTGGTAGGTACTATTGCTTTTATTTTAGCTATTTCTGGGTGTTCTAATAAGTTGCCAGGCCTTTGTTATAAGTCTCTTCAAACAGAACACCAAGAGTCTCTGTCCAGAGGACTTTCAAGGATTATTCGGTAACATAGAAAAGTAAAACAGGAGCTTCCAGTGTAATTTACTTGTTCCCTAAGATCAAAAAGTGAGAAAAAATACTGCATGCATCTCTAGAGAAGACTTCTTTGACTTCTTCATTTCTGTGAATGAAATGGTTCTTGTGTCAGCAACCATAATAGGACTTGTTGAGAAAGAGAGCATGGATATAATTTTAAAAATGCTATGCATACATTTGAATTACTTTATTTATTTATTTATTTATTTATTCTTAGAATTTCCCACTAAGTTTTCCTCTAGTTGTATTCACTCTAATGAGGACCTTTGGCTACTAAGTTACTAGTGACTATTGGACGTGCCTATGTGAAAGTGAAATATTGACCATGTTTCTAAGATGCTTATGAATAATACCAGCATAGAAGACAGAAGAAAGAAATTAACAATGAAGAATTAAATTAAATAAAGTAACAAAGCACAGCATCCTATATGTTTTATCACGAATGTGTGTTTTATTAATTTCTTCTGGATCTCACAGAGGATGAAGAATAACTATAATTAGACCTTTCATTTGACCTTTTCCAATAATTCTAACTTGTATCTGCAGATCAGTTTTACTCACCATAATAGCTTTAAGTTAATTAAGAGTTCTTTTAATAAACAAAAGATACATTTTAGTTCCTAATACATAGATTGCAAGTATTTGTTTTTACAAAATAATGGTTCTCTGTGTTTCTTCCCTATCTTACATAAAAGAGCAGTTGCCTTTTGTTTTTACACAGAATTGAAGACATAATTCTTTCAACAACTTGATGAGTTTTGTTTTATTCAATCTGTCCCTGGAAATATATGAGTAAAAGGTCAGGCATCAAAAGATTTATGTTTTCTTTTATGTGTTCTCTTTGTAAAAGACCCTTTCCTTCTCTTGTCTTTGCATATGTGGTTTCTGGTCTGTTTACTATGCAGATTCTAAAACATAGAATACTTCCTGCAATCAGAAGAAAGTAATTCACTCACTTTGCAGATGGCAGCAAATATGAAACACAGTCGTCATACAAGGGCAGCAGCCAAAATCCTTTCTGAGTGGACCACATGCATCAGTGAGCCTTGTAATATTTTTTTTTTTTTCCTCAGTCTCAGTCCTGGATTTTTTTTTTTAATATATTTTATTTTATTTTTATTTATTTTATTTTATTTTATTTTAATTTTTAGGCAGACTGAACTGGCTGCCTTCAGGCCCTCCAAAATAATCTGTCACTCTCTACCCAGATAACCTGAAGCAGGCAGTAATTAAGTCAGTTTACCTTGCATTGGAAATGGGCCTGGTATCTTAGACTACATAAGACCTTTTCATTTACTTGATTTCCCTCTTTGGGTCTCCTATGCCCTCTTTGACTTTCCCTGATATTCAAGCAGCTTGCAAACACAGTAATCTGCCCAGGAGATTCTGGGACAGCCAGAGGGCAGCTTGGGTATTTGATTCAGGAAAACTGTGTGTTTCCAAGTTAGAGTATGTTCTTCTCCTAATTTGATCTTGTACTGATGATGGTGTGACTTTAATGGCCTTGGAGGCTGATCTATAAGAAACACAGCAAGTTAACTACTGTCAGCACTGATAAAGAGACTAATAAAGAGAAAAATATGTGACAGCTAAAAAACAGTTTTGGAGTAAAATCTAAAAAAAAAAAAAAAAAAAAAAAAAGTATTTTGGTGGTTTGGGAGTGTGTAATGCTGAAGTTTTAAAGGTTCAGGTTAGAGATATCACAACAGGGAAGAAATAAGGCCAATATAAAGCAGGCTTTTACTTTCCCAGTCTATGTCTCCCCAAGATGCCGATGCATTTTCCCTCCTAGTTTCTATCCTGTTTGCATTTAGTGTTTTTGCAATACTTTTTTTACCCTGTTACTTTTTGTTACCCTGCAGCATTAGAATAATAAATTAATAAATATTCTGCACACATTTCCATTACCCAAATATGGATGTTAATTCTGGTCACTCTGGTTTTAAAGAATCTATACAATCTCCCTGCTCTGTGTGATGCCCATAACCTCACACACTGACACACACTTTCCAAACAAGAGTTAATATAGCAGCATTTTTCTGCAAGCCTCACAAAAATCAGGTGATGAATCAAACTGTCCACCTATCAGCTTAGATGGAGATGTTTGATAACACAGCATTTCAGTGAGCGGTCAGCTATCTGAGCGCAGAAATGGGAATCTATGGTAAATGCATGTTGTTATACTCACACTCCTCTGACTTTACCTGTAATCTAGTTTCCTGATGATGTATACTGTCTAAAGGTTAGTGCTGGCTAGTGGTGGTGCTTTCCACTGGAGTGCTTTCCACTGGAGCACACCAACAGATTTTCCCAGCAAAGGAACATAAGTGTAGAGAACGGGTGAGCACCCAGCTAAGTTCCATGCTAGAGATGTAGCTGATGTGTTTCAAAAAAATCTCACCTCTTGGAGTCACACTTGTGTGAATGGCTACTCAGGAACAAAGAGTGCTTGGTAATTAGGATTTGACAATTTGTCAAATCAATGGATTTGACAATTTGATATTAATATTTGGCCTTTCTTTTTGTTGATAATATACAACAGAAGTTCATCGTAATTGTTCACTTCATAAAGACTTGGCAGATTTTCTGGAGAGTTTCTCATACTGTTCAAAGAAGATCTCCACTCACAGACTGAATAGCAAAATTTGACCTATGATTACATTTCATGCAAATTTAAACATGGGCGTGGGCTGAACTACACTTTTCACTGCAGGTGAAAGAGGATAAGGTCACAAAAATCAAAATCTAGTGTTTCTGAGAGTCAGTGGTATCCATAATATAAGACCTCCTTAATAAATTTTTACACTAATGTATTTTACATTAAAAATGAAATAATAATTGATTTTTCCACCTAGAAATCATAAATTTTAATATACTGCTAGAAATTTAGCCACAAACTGTCATTATTTTCCCCTAGTTTTTCCCTAGTTTTATTACTAATAACCTTGAAAAATTTAATCTGTAATTACAAGCACACCCAGAAAACTCAGATTCCAATTATTTAGACTATCACATAGATTATAGACTATCAGGGCAGTGGGAGATAAAATGATGTTAAGGAAGTCACCCTACAGAGAGCAAAATAACAGGTAATAGAGTCTAAGAAAGTTTAAAAACAGGTAAAAGTTTAAAAAGAGGTAATATAGTTTAAGAAAGTTTTACATTGGCAAGAACAACAACAACAAAATTACTGCAAATTTCAATTGTTGTCCAAAGTTTGAGAAATAATTTTATGGAAATACTTAACATTTTATAGGGTTGCCAACTAGACCAGAAAATTATAAATCAGATTAACTTAATTGACTAACTGAAATCAATTTCATCATGAATCAAGTTGTTGTTGTTGTTGTTGTTGTTTTGTTTTGTTTTTAATGTGTTTTTAATGTGTTTTAGCTCATTTTTTCTATTTTTATGAGAAAACATCATGAAAAAAGAAAAAAAAGTTGGAATTCTGCCACTGACTAT
>NC_048926.1:42036734-42063151 GCF_011077185.1 Oxyura jamaicensis
AATGAAAGAACTACAAAGTAAATAAATAAATTAATTAAGTGTGAGTTAGGAGAAATTCATTATGAAAGAATTATGAAATTCATTATGAAATTCATTATGAAAGAATTTATCTTTCTCTTCAAAGTCTCATGGTCTATGGAGTAAAAATGGGAATATTTTCACCTGTGTGAGACACAGAAGCACTTTAAAGTGATTTTTTTTTTTTTTTTTTTTTTTCTTAATAATCATCTGAAAGTAACTTTCTCTTTCTAAAGACCAGTAAAGAATCATAAGAAAACAAAAATCTCTCGCATTTATACTTTATTTTGTCCCTTTCCTGTGAACGTAGTCAGATTGCTGGTACTTGATGGCAATAATACCTTATATAATACTATGCATTAGGAAGTGGGATGTAGACTTTTTCAGAATTCAGAACCTACTGCTAATAGCCTTATTTTCAGGTAAAGCTTTCTAACATGGCTTTGTGGTGGCAGCATATATTGTATAAAGATGACTGGCAGACAGGAAGAGATCAATACTACTTAGAGATGATGATGATTAGTGTCAGCACACAAGGAAGTTAGTATGACCTTATGAAGGGAGTTGAGAAGATGAGCCACACACACATTTGGAGCAAAGCTCTGGCTTTTCTGACTAACGTGCTTAGAAGATCTAGCATTACATATTCATCCCAGATCATTTCAGCAGCATCTTATTATATCAGTCTGACTTGGGCAATGTCTTACATCCATCTGTTCACATGACAGTGTAATCCCCAGTTTATAGTAATTGTACACTCTCTTCACAGAAAAGCCATGGAGTGAGTACAAGGAGAATAACCTCAGCACCTACATCTACAGTTTACCTGGATAAAGTGCATGACAGGAACAGGAAACAGGGATTTATTCTGGGAATAATCACCACAGGCCTAGCAGAAACTATATCAAACATTTCTTCTTTCATAGAGCCCTGGTTCACAGAGCCAAATGCACATTCTGCAGAATCCGAACATTAAGCCCAGGGAAAGGTGGGCTGTGTTTTCTTCCCACTCAGACAGAAGAAAAAGCTTACTGAATTGCTTGATATTACTTTCTGAATTAATTCCCTTTAGCTACACGTCTTTAAATCATCTACACCAATAAATCTAGCTACTCTGATGACCTATATCACTGTGCAAGTGATTGTTGTATATGTGCCTCAGATTTTCAGAAATCCTTTTATATCTGTCTTATTGGTATCTAGTTTATAAAAGAGGGAAAAAAAAAATGATGCAGAAATGAGAAAAACAGAGTTTTAACCATCTAGCACAGGACTGATGACCTGTTTTCCCAACTCCTCTTTATCATGTTTCTACATTTTTTTAAATTTATTTTCTTCTCATTATATTCCTTCAAGATCAAAAGGAAGAGGAAAGTCTATGAAATGTGGAAAAAGGGCCTGCCCTCTTGGGACGAGTATAGAAGTGTTGTCAGGGCCTGCAGGGACGAGACGAGGAAGGCTAAAGCCCACCTAGAGATGAGGCTTGCAAAAGAGATAAATGATAATAAGAAGGGTTTTTTTAAGTATGTAAACAGTAAAAGGAAGACTAAGGGTAATGTGGGTCCCTAGTTGAACGAGGCGGGTGTCTTGGTAACAGGAGATGCTGAAAAGGTGGAGATACTGAATGCTTTCTTTGCTTCAGTATTTGCTTCAAGGACTCCCCCCTGGGACTCCTCGACCCAGGAGGGAGGAGAAAGGATCTGGGAAATGGAGGGCTCCCCCCTGGTTGATGAGAGAGTGGTTCAGGAGCATCTGAGTGGGCTCAACACACACAAATCCATGGGTCCCGATGGGATGTATGCACGTGTGATAACGCAGCTGGCAGAGGTGATCGCCAAACTGCTCTCTTTCATCTTTGAAAGGTTCTGGAGAACAGGAGAGGTTCCTGAAGACTGGAGGATAACCAATATCACCCTGGTCTTCAAGAAGGGCAAGAAGGGGGATCCGGGAAACTACAGGCCAGTCAGTCTCACCTCTGTCCCTGGAAAGATGTTGGAACAGATTTTTCTGGATGTCATCTCCAAGCAATTGGAAGAGAAGAATGTTATGAGGAGTAGTCAGCATGGATTCACCAAGGGGAAGTCATGCTCGACCAACCTTGTTGCTTTCTATGATGGCATCACCAGCTGGGTAGATGGTGGGAGAGCAGTGGATGTCATCTACCTTGACTTTAGCAAGGCTGTCGATACTGTCCCCTGTGTCATCCTGATAGCAAAGCTGAGAAAGGGTGGGATAGACAAGTGGACAGTAAGGTGGGTTGAGAACTGGCTGACTGGATGAGCTCAGAGGGTGGTGACTGGCGGCACAGAGTCCATCTGGAGACCTGTGACTAGCAGTGTTCCCCAGGGGTCGGTGCTGGGTCTAGTACTATTCAACATCTTCGTTGACGACGTTGATGAGGGAATAGTGTCTGCCCTCAGCAAGTACACTGATGACACAAAGCTGGGAGGAGTGGCCAACACAACAGAAGGCTGTGCTGCCATTCAGCAAGACCTGGACTGGCTGGAGAGATTGGAAGGAAGAAACCAAATGAGGTTTAACAAGAGCAAGTGTAGAGTCCTGTACCTGGGAAGGAACAACGGGACATATCACTACAGGTTGGGGGATGACCTGCTGGAGAGGAGCTCTGAGGAGAAGGACCTGGGGGTCCTGGTGGATGACAGGTTGACCATGAGTCAGCAGTGTGCCCTGGTGGTCAAGAGGGTCAATGGGGTCCTGGCATGCATTAAAAGGAGCATGGCCAGCAGGTCAAGGGAGGTGATCCTCCCCCTCTACTCTGCCCTAGTCAAGCCTCACCTGCAGTACTGTGTCCAGTTCTGGGCTCCCCGGTATAAAATAAAATAAAATAAAATAAAATAAAATAAAATAAAATAATAATAAAAAAAAATAGAATCTCCTAGAAAGAGTGCAGTGGAGGGTCACAAAGATGATACGGGGCCTGGAACATCTTCCCTATGAAGAAAGGCTGAGAAACCTGTGTCTGTTCAGCCTGCAGAAAAGAAGACTGAGGGGGGATCTTATCAATGTTTATAAATACCTGAAGTGTGGGAGACAAAGTGATTTGTCCAACCTCTTTTCAGTGGTTTGTGGGGACAGGACAAGGGTAATGGCCACAAGATAGAGCACTGGAAGTTCTGCACCAATATGTGAAAGAACTTCTTCACAGTGAGGGTGACAGAGCACTGGAACAGGCTGCCCAGGGAGGTTGTGGAGGCTCCTTCTCTGGAGATATTCAAGGCCCATCTGGAGACCTACCTGGGCAGCCTGCTCTAAGGAACCTGCTTTGGCAGGGGGGTTGGACCCGATGATCTTTAGAAGTCCCTTCCAACCCTTACAATTCTGTGATTCCTTCAGAGACACGCTTTTGATACTTTCTTTACAAAAACAGACTGGTGCTTTAGAAAAGTAAATGTATTTATGTACCTCCACTAAAAAATCATCATCCATATGTGTGTCATGTCATGATTAAAAACCCTTTAATAAAACCATCTCTATTTTGCTACTTCCATGAAGTATTTACCACACATAGAACTAATATATATTTTTTCTATGAAAATGAATTTCTCCAACATAGAAGTATCTCTTCATTGAAACAGAGAATCACAGAATGGGAGAGGTTGGAAATGACCTCTGGAGGCCATCTGATCCAACCTTTCCTGCTCAAGAAGATCGACCTAGAGCAGGTTGCTCAGGATTTTGTCCAGGCACCTTTTGAAGATCTCCAAGGAGGGAGACACCACAACCTCTCTGGGCAAGTTGTGTTGGTGCTCGGTCACAGTAAAGAAGTTTTTCCTGATATTCAGACAGAACATCCCATGTTCCAGTTTGTGCTCACTGCCTCTTGTTCTGGCACTCGACACCACTGTAAAGAGCCTGGCTTTGTCTTCTTTTCATCCTCCCTTCATGTATACATTGATGAGATCCACCATAAATATCCTCTTCTCCAGGCTGAACAGTCCAAGGTCTTTGAGCCTTTCCTCACAGGAGAGGTTCTCCAGTCCCCTGATCATCTTTGTGGCAATAAGTTGGACCCATTCCTTTTGTCTATTTCTCTCTTGCATGAGGGGGTCCTGAACTGGAAAAAAAAATGTTTTCTCAAATGATCTTAGTGTTATAATCATGACACGGCAACTTAGAGGCTAAGGCACAAAAAATGGTTGAAGAACATTTAAAAAGCTCTTTGAGGCCAATGACCATAACCAGAATAAGATTCCTGAGAAGCAGCACATTGCTCAAAGGTCACAGCAAGGAATGCAGGGGAAGAGGAGTGACCTTTTTCTGCAAATTTAAGATACTTAAATTACTTAGAAGCTTAAATAACTCCTGCTCAATCTCAGGATTTCTCAAGAATGAGCAATATCGTAACCTGAAATTTTGGATCTAAGCACTTATTCTCTAATAACATTTAGGAAATTTAATAAATAAATAAATAAATCGCAATGATCTGGGAAAAATTTTCTGCAGCAACAACAAAAAGAGAGAGAGAATGAAGGAGAGATTTTGCTTTCCTTTTTATCCTACTGCTTGAATTCCAAAATCAAGAAATGACTTCCATGACACACATCATCTTTGCCTCCAAAAAATGCTTGCTCCATTGTGCCACCACGTGGAAAAAGAGAAACAAGGGCAGTTGCAGTCAAGCTATGAACTTTCTGGGACTACATCCAATGTGTGAATGGGCATAGCAGAAGGAACATAATGTTATACACAAGCAGAGCGAAAATGGCAAATAAAACAGGGAAAAAAAAAAAAAAAAAAAAAAAGGCAAGACAAACAACAAACAACTGAATCAATGTGAGTGAGAGCTTCACAGGGATAAATAAACTTCCCCTTCCCACCACATCTTGCATAAACCAAACTAATAATGGGAAAAATAGATAGATAAATATATAGACAGACAGATAAAATAAAAAGCCTCCAGCCTATCCAGAAGCAACAAACTATTCAAGACAGAATTTTACAGAGAGCCAAAAGCAGTCACAATTCAAGTCAACATATACCATTTTCAGTATCCAATCCTAAAGTCACACAAATCAGACCCAGAATTTGTAAGAACCAGGGTAATCCTCCTAATTGCTCTCTTGTCCAGCCCACAAATTTGTGGTACTTTAGGCAAGTGACTGAAAGCTAACTGAGGGCTTTTGAATCAAGTTAAAGGTGTCAATAGCAGAAAAACAAACAAACAAACAAACAAACAAAACCTGCTTTAGACTCTTAGTCAGCTAGACCAACACCTGTACCGTTCTGGCAAACTGGCAGTGTCTGTGTCAAGAAGCTAGGGGGTGGGGGGAGGTGAAGGAAAGAGAGGTTCTAAACACCTGTTTAGTAAAAATTAATGACACAGCCCCTACAAAAAAACACTGGGGAAAGAGGCTTTGTTTTTGTAACTACCTAAAGGGTTTAGAATTAAAAGACCTACTTCAACTGATGAGAACATTTGTTACTTGTGATTCTTCAGACATTATTTACATACTGGAAGAACTCATAATTTTCCATGATCTGGATCACGAATCATCTCATCTGGAAATCACTACTAACATAATTTACATAATTTCATTTATTATTTTCTTGATTTTGGAACTTGAATAAGATATAATAAAGGATCTGAAATTTTGCAACTAAGCGCAACATATGGTACAAATGTGGAAATTACAAATCAGAATGATGATATACTTACAAATAATAAATATACCAAACAAAAATCAAGGCAAATTTTTACAAAGACAATAATGATTGCAAAAGCAACCTTTTTTTTTTTTTTTTTTTCTGCAAAGTAGTATAGCTAACAAAAAACTGAAGAAGCTCTGGCCTTCAATTGTCTTTTATTGCACCTATATTACAGTGACTACTCAAATCTATTACTTCATGCAGTAGGAAAAAATATTAAAATCACATTGTGACACTTTACTGTTAACACTTTTAGCTGCAGGCTTAAGCACATATAGACGAAGTGCATGCTTTCTCCTCCTCTGCTCCAACCAAATCAAAGCCACTATGGAATATTATTTAAAAAGATAAAAGTGATTGTCCAGCAGACAGAAGTATTTTAAGATATTCAGGAAACAGATGTTCCATAAGTCTTCTTTCATACAAAAAAAAAAAAAAAAAAAAAAAAAAAAGATTTTAAATCGCTGATCTTTACTTACTTCCATTATAAAAAACAAGATGTTTAAAGATCATCATATTTATTTGTAGACTTATTCCAGTTTATATATATATATTCATAACATGTAACTATTTTCTTCAAAAGGACAGTTTTATCAAGGTAATATCTTTGGACACTAGCAATTTTGCTTAAGCACTGCAATGTTGCAAGTAGCAGATTTGCCAAGTCTTACTATGCCAAGAGGCACAGAAATACTCATTCTTCTACACATTGTTCTAGAAAAAGTAGTGACTAAATCATTACGCTACAATAATCATTAACTTGGAGTCCATATGTACATTTAATAATACTAGTAATACTTAAATATGTCAAATATATGTTAACATTTGTAATAGTTAAATATGTCAAAGTGTCAATGATTATTACACTCCTGTTGCCCATCATTCACCCTTGTGATCAACATCACTTCTCTGTAACTGTGCCTTGTTGTTCTTCAGGGCTGGGACTGTAACACCTGCAATCTGGAAGTAATTAAGTAACTTTGTCTACAATCAAATACAAACATACATTATATAAATGTTGTTTTCACTCTGACTGATAGACCTTATCCTGTATCAGACATCACTGAAAATGACTACTGAAAGCCCTTTCTAATTTCTCACTTCTAATCTTGTAAAAGAACATACCAAAATGAACACAAAGGTTTTTTTGTTTATTTGTTTTCAAAATCAGAATTACAGTGCCTCATGTGTTAATTATCTAACTTTTCAAAATACCAAATACAGATACTTAGTAAATGTGACAGGATGGACCTTCAGATGTTCAGAGGACCTAGCAAGACCTATATATCTATATATTATCTATATATTCAATCAAATTTTACAGTCCTTTTCATTTTAAAAATAATAATAATAAAAAAAAAGTCCTTAAGAACACAAATATCTCACTATGTTGTCAACCATGTTATTCTTGGATATTAGGAAAACAGCATATCCATGATTTTGTGTATGTTTACATCACAGTTAACACAAAAATCAAACCCCTTTATATAGGAAGTTCTGAGACATAATGCCTTCTTGAGGTATTCATCCTCTTGTACTTTTTTAAAAAAATGTTAAGGTATTTTGAAAAAAAAATGCTTTTGTCAAAAAAAAAAAAAAAAAGGAAAAGAAATTTTAAAAGGATAAGAAAGGGAAGAAAGGGAAAGGTAAAGGGAAAGGGAAAGGAAAAGGGAAAGGGAAAGGGAAAGGAAAAGGGAAAGGGAAAGGGAAAGGGAAAGGGAAAGGGAAAGAAACAAAAATCTAATTGTCTATTGGATGACAGGAGGAGTGTGATCAAGTCTTTTGACATTGACATTCTTCCTTACATGCTTAAGAACCTTTGTATTAAAGAACAGCAAATATGATTCATAAGTATTTCTTGAATGCCTGTATGTCAAGTGGCCATGCATTTGTCATTTGTACACCTTTTTCTGATAATTTTCTGTATCATTTAGAAACAACAATTTCCAGAAATCCCAAAGCTGCAGTACATAGGCTTGTATTTCTGTTAACAAGTCTATCTAAATAGCCTCCAATTGAATATTTATCTATGAGTAAAAATATTAATTTCTACTGAAGGAGAAGCCTATACAGGTAGAAACATACTTATTCCAGCTCTCATTAACATTCCCAGACTTTTCTGATGTGAATTAGCAAGGCACACTTTTAGTTCTATTAGCCCCCATCAGCTGGAGTTGCCAGACTGACTGTGTGAGCTGCGTGTGAAACTGCACCTACTGCAAGGACTGTGGTGACACTGCATTAAATGAAAGCTGAGCAGGAAGCTTCTTGTACACCAGAGAAGCCACAAGCTGTTGGCTTTTCCACTAGTTTGGAGGGTTTTAAAAAAATACAATAAATAAATAAAAAAACACAAAAAAATTTTTTTTTTTTTTTTTTTTTTTTTTTTTTTTGCTACCATGATTTCTAGGCTTCAGGCATGTAACTCTCAGTTTTCTTTGTCACTCCTTCTTGTTTATGAGTGTTTGGTTTACCAAATAATAATAATAATAATAAAAAAATAAAAAAAAATATGAGTGACATCAGCATTCTCAGGGCAACTGGCAAAGCAACACACACATGGCTGTGTACAGATTTGTTGGGAAATGGATGGATCCTAATGAAATTTGGATTCTCTACTTGAAAATAACAAGTGGCAGACCCATCAACATTGGTAGGTCTATGACACAAAGATTGAATGTGTTCTATGTTGATTTACTCTGCATTTGGTGCATACACATGCATGCACATATTAGGCATTTGGCAGAGCTTCCAGATGTCTAGAAACTGGTAAAACCCTGCCCAAATTGAAAGCCCTGTAAATAACAGCAGAGGATGAGTTTGGTAGGTCTGGATTTTCCTTGCAAGAACTTAGAGTTTAAATAAACAAGACACAAAAGTTTAGGGAGAAATTCATAGAGCTATGTCATCACAACTGTTTTGGCAAATCATACATATAACAAGTTAGGGACTGAGAAAGATCTCCCAGGGCCTGATCTGCCATCCCTCTCCCTGGAACCAACCTTGTCTCCCAGAGAAACTATTCAATAAAATACATTCACGGGTTTTCCATTCCCACCCCCCAGTAAATACACAGAGTCTCAGCTCAAAACTAGAGTGCCTGGAGAGAAAAGATTTCTCTCTTCAGCTCTACATCAGATAATCACTTCTATTTCCTCACAATAAGTTTTTTCCATGAAACGAAAATAATTCCAAAGAACACCAACTGACTATTGAAAGCTATCATTGATGCCTACAGGATGTCATACATCTCCCTTTCAGGAAATTAAAGCAGTAACAAGAGAAGGCAGAGACAGTCAAATGACAATAAAAATGTATTTTAATTAAATTATTCTACAATAAAGCTAAAAGGAATCTAAAAACAAAGGCTGATTATCATCTTCATCATGCTTGTTGAATGGCTTGAGCACAAAATCATTTCAAGATGAGCACTGAGCTAGATGCAAACAACATTAAGAGTCATCTCTGTTTCTCTTCCCTCTCCCCAATGTCATGCCATCATGACCAGCTTAAATAGCCCTAGTACAACTCAAAATATTCCCTGGAAAAAAAAAAAAAAAAAAAAAAAAAAAAAAAAACTGAAGAAACTTCTATTGAACATGAAATTAGTTCTTTCTCTGTCAATAAAAACATTGCTTAAAATATGGCTACATTCTCTTTTGCCACTTTACATTTAAATAATTTCCTAAGAAATCCAGAGAGAAAGATGACTTGATTACAGGTAAAAACTCTTTTTTTCATTCCTTTAAGAAGCAAAAGCAGAGATACGTTATTAATGACTACATATACCAAAATAGTACTATATGTATTCATAATCCAGTTACATTTTTCAAACAATGATCATAATCACTTTTAATTTTCATTGATCTTTTATTTTTAGGTGATATTTTCCAGTATTTTGATAAATACCTTCAAACTATAATTTATGAGCCTTTTGGGCTTACATTCTTGATTAAATCCAGACTTCTTTTTACAGCAGAAGGACTAGAAATTGTAAATATGTAAACATGCTGCTATAACCTGAAGGGAGTTTCTTTACTTTTGCAGTTGTGCAGCTTCATCCCCCATATCATTGTAATATCTAAATGACCACTTACATTAAAGTAAAAAGTGATTCATATTTTTGATGCTTCTGCCTGTTTGTAGAAAAACATACAATTTTCTGCAGAGAATAAGAAGTTCGATACATAAACTTGGTTTGGCTAACCAGCTAATTTGGATATAGTTTACATTTTACGTTTGTTTTGTAAAAAAGAATGTATTATTTCAGCAAGAAACTTCTTCTAAAAGCCTTTTGAAGGATTTGTACCTGGGAACTGACATCCTCTTTCAACTGGAGGTCATTAAACTTTCTATTAGATTTTTGTAAAGACTTCTAAATTCACCTGGAAAAATAAATAAATAAATAAATAAATAAATAAATAAATAAATAAATAAATAATAATAAAACACTATTTCTGGTACATTTTTTTGTTCTTTGGTGAAGGTAAAGCACACTATATCCTTATATCACACTCCTTGAAACCCTTTATTTTTTTTTCAACTAAATTTTGATTATGTGGTCCATCATGCTCAGAGTTGTGGGTTAAAGCTGTTATTGAAGAAATTCTGATGCATTAGTGTGAAAGTAGGGTTTGGGGGTGGCTATGAATGAGACACAGCTGATATTTTAGGAGTGGACATAGCCTGGGAAAATAATTCAAAAAAGATTGTGAGTTAACTAAGCAGAGTTAATTTGAACTACAGAAACCAAATAAAAAAGCAAACCCAAACAAATTTTGTTTCAAGTTTCCCTATTGTTATAAATAAATGTTTTTATATAAAGCTTATGAAAAATTCACAAGTGGGGGGTGTTAAAGCATTCACACATTACAAAGGCATGACTACCTTCGTAAAATTTATACTTCCATAATGATTTGGTTTCTGTACTTCAAATTAACTCTCTATGCCACTGATTTGTTGCTTACATTAGATCTTCCTGCAGCAGTTGCTGCTGGGCAACAGCACTGAAAACATATGTTCAGGGGTGTTGAGAGGCAGCTTGAGGGACAGAGGGGAACAAGCATCTTTCAGAGCATCCTTCAGAAGCAAAATGGGAACACCAGCCCACAGGACAGGATTTACAGATGGTATATGATCTGAGGCAAAGAGTAGAGTAGTGAGGAAACCAGCGTGAAATCTAGGAGTATTGAAGATGAGTGGAAGGACCAAAGAGACATGTAAGATGGGCATTGGACAAAAAGGGGCACAGTGGGCACATATAATTAGAACGGGACTAATGGAAAAGGAGTAACAAAACAGTTAACAGCAGTTCCACGATCAGGACATGGCATGGACAGACACACAGAGTTGCCTACCATTATCAGACAGAACATAATAAACTAAATGAAATCTGTACCACTGAGGAAAGCAAAGTCTGGGGAAAGAAAAAGAAAAAGAAAAAAACTACCTCCAACCATTTTTTTTTTCTGAAAGTAATTTAAGTATAAAACTTCAGAGTTTACTAGCTTAGATTTGTACATTTACGTGTATATATTTTCACTTTCTAAATTACATATCCAAAATTTCCATACCTTTCATTGATGTCTAGAACATGCTGTGGGTTCCACTCTTAATTCTGTGATAACTCTGCCTGGTGTAGAAAAAAAGATCAATTAATTTTATCAACACACCTTCCTTCCTTAGCCTATTATATTCTAACGTATGTGTCCAGAGTGGTTGTTTTTCTTTGGACCTGATAGATGAGGATCATACAAGGCCCAAAGAGTGAGCAGCTGTAGACTTGAGAAGAGCCTAGCACAGGGGTGCAATCTCTTTAGAATCAAAAAGACTAAATGGATCAGTAGGATGAAGCAATTACAAAGTACTCTCTACAGACCAGGTGGGTATGAAAAAAAGAACAAGGTTATAGTTTCTGCTCTTGTCTAGAAAGCTGTATTAGAAATTGAGGTCTTACTGGTCTCTCAGCAGACACCATCATTTGAAGAGCTCTGCATCCAATCATACATTCCCATCAGAAGTAAAATAAAATAAGTGAACCAGCAAATGCCTTCATAAGTCTCACTAGCAGTTACAAAGATGATACATTCCTGTGGCAGAAAGGCCACAAAAGTGTGGATGAAAGGGTTCACAAGCAAACAGGTCTGCATCCAGCCCTAGCTTGTATAGGGACAGAAATTTCACTATGGTGAATGGACTTGGCCCTGAGAAAACCCACACCCATTCAACAGGAGAGATTTTACAGCTGCAGGGGTTTCACAGTGCATCCTTCTGTCAGCTGGTGCCTATTCTCCACGGCAGTGTCCTCGATAGTGTGCAGCAGTATCTATAACTATTGGCTCAATCATCACAGTCAAACAGAAGTATCTGTTTCATTTTAGGAAAAAAATATATTTACTGTGAGGATGGTCAAACACTGGAACAAGTTTCGTAGAGCTGGTTGACAACCCATGCCTGTCAGTATTCAAGAGGTATGCCCTCGCAGAATCACAGAATGGTTGAGGTTGGAAGGGACCTCTGAAGATCATCTAGTCTAACCCCCATGCCAGACAGGATCACCTAGAGCACATAGCCAGGAGGGCATCCAGGTGAGTTTTGAATATTTCCAGAGAAAGAGACTCCACAACCTCTCTGGGCAACCTGTTCTGGTGCTTGGTCACCCTCACAGCAAAGAAATGCCTCTTCATATTCAGCTGGAATCACCTGTGCTTCAGTTTGTACCCACTGCCTCTTGTCCTCTCACTGGGCACAACTGAAAAGAGACTGGCTCCATCCTCTTGACACCCTCCCCTCAGGTATTTATATGCATTGATGAGATCTCCCCTCATTCTTCTCTTTTCCAGGCTAAATATGCCCAGTTCTCTCAGACAGTCCTCGTACAACAGGTGCTCCAGTCCTCTGATCATCTTCGTAGCCCTCCTCTGCACTCACTCCAGTAGCTCCATGTCTCTCTTGTACTGGGAAGCCCAGAACTAGACACAATACTCCAGCTGTGACCTCACGAGTCCTGAGTAGAAGGGGAGGGTCACCTCCCTTGATCAGCTGGCAGCATTCTTCTGAATGCACCCCCGGTGGTGTGGTAGTTTGCTCGGTAGTTCATGCAGGCAGGTCGAGCAGGGAGGGAAGAGGATCCCTCCCCACTCCGGAGACTAGCTCACCTACTGGCTACCTCCCAGACAGCAAACCCAGCCATGGTCACCACCGGGTGACAAGTACTCACCAAAGCACTCGCCAAGAAGACTGTGGCACCCCAAACCAAGTGCCTGCCCAAAGATGTGGCTGTTCAGGTCTCTGGTTGCAGGTAGTGCTTGAACCTGTTGTTACCAATGGATGGCAACAGGAATACCGCCTGCATGAGATGCGAGCAGGTGGAGGATCTGATCAGCCTGCTGGCAGAGCTCAAGGAGGTGGTGGAGAAATTAAGAACTATCAGGGAAAGTGAGCAGGAGTTAGGCTGGAGGAGTCACTCCCTGCTACACTTGAGAGAAAGGCAAAGGGGCAACACAGCCCAAATAACGATGGACCTCCTGACCTGTCATTGTCAGGCAGAGAGAGGGGACCTGAGAAATGGAGAGAAAACAGGTCCCTGCTTGTCATCACAAGCAGAGCCCTCCGTACTTGCCTCGTCTCCCCAGGTGCCCTTACATAATAGGTTTGAGACCCTGAAACTTGAGGGACAGGCTGGTAAGGATGTGAGGGAAAGTCCACAAAGGAGGCCATCTACGGCAAGAAGGAAATAATGGTAATGGTTGCAGATGACTCCCTTGTGAGGGGAACAGAGGGCCCCATATGTTGGCCAGACTCTACACATAGGGAAGTCTGCTGCCTACCTGGGTCCCAGGTCAGGGACATTACCAGAAAATTTCCTGACTTCCTGGCCCCTCTGATTACTACCCCTGAGTAATATTTCAGTCTGGTAGTGATGAAATAGTTGTCGTCACTGAAACATGGTGGGACCACTCTCACATCCGGAGTGCTACAATGGATGTCTACAAGCTCTGCAGAAGGGACAGGCGACTAAGGAGGGGCAGTGGCATGGCTCTCTATATTAGAAGTGTTTTGATGTTGTTGAGCTCGAGTTTGGGAATGATAAGGTAGATCCTTGTGGATAAGGATCAAGGGGTATGCCAACAAGGCAGACACCCTGGTGGGGTTGTTACAAACTGCCAAACCAGAATGAAGAGATGAATGAGGCATTCTGTAAGCAACTGGCAGAAGTAGCTTGATTGCTCGCGCTTGTTCTCATGGGGGACTTTAGATTCTTGAACATATGCTGGAAATACAATACAATCCTGAGGAAGCAGTCCAGGAGGTTCCTGGAGTGCATGGAAGACAGCTTCCTGACTCAGATGGTTAGTGAACCTACCAGAGGAGGTGCCCTGCCATTCCTGTTGTTCATAAGCTGTGAAGGACTGGTGGGAGATGTGGTGGTAGGGACTTGTCTTGGACAAAGTGACCATGACATGGTAGAATTCTCTATCCTTGGTGAAGTCAGGAGGGGCATCAGTAAAACTGCTACTTTGGAATTCTGGAGGGAAGACTTTGAATTGTTCATTACGATGATAGGAAGGGTCCTTTGGGAGCCAGTCCTGAAGACCAGAGGGATCCAGGAAGGTTGGACACTCCTAAGGAAGTCTTAAAGTTGTAGGAGCAGGCTGTCCCCATGTGCCATAAGATAAGATGGCAGGGAAGAATACCAGTATAGCTGAAGAAGGAAATTTTGCTGAGCATCCAGGAGAAAAAGAGAGTTTATGTCTGGTGGAAGAAGGGGCAGGCAACTCAGAGTGTACAAGGACATATACAAATACATGACTACTGAGGATAAGGAAAATTCTGAGGTTCTTAATGCTTTCTTTACATCTGTCTTTAATAGTCAGACCACTGTACCTCAGGGTACTCAGCCTCCTGACCTAGAAGTCTGGGACAAGGAGCAGAAGAAACCCCATACAGTTTGAGAGGAAACAGAGACCTGCTGCTCTACCTGGACTGTCACAAGTCCATGGATACAGATAAGATCCACTTGAAGGTGCTGAGGGAGTTGGTGAATATGATTTCTGGGCCAATTTCCATCATCTATCAGCAGTCATGGTCATCCAGAGAGATCCTGGATGACTGGAGACTTGCTAATTTGATGCTCATTCATAAGAATAGTCATAGGAAAGACCCAGAGAACTGCAAGTCTGTGAGCCTGACCTTGGTGCCAGGAAAGGTGATAGAACAGGTCATCTTGAATGCAATTACACAATGGACATCAGGGGGATCAGGCCTAGTCAGCATGGGTTCATGAAAGGCAAGTCCTGCCTGACCAACCTCATCTCCTTCTTAAGTTGCCTCCTTCTATGACGGGGTGACCCACCTGGTGGATGAGGGAAAGCCTCTTGATGTAGTCTACCTAGACTTCAGCAAGGTCTTTGACACAGTCTCCCATTGTATTCTCCTGGAGAAGCTGGTACAGTCTCTGCTGGGTTAAAGTCTTTTTCTGTTACAGGTACAGTCTTAGCTGGGTTAAAAACTGGCTGGAGGACTGGGCCCAGAGAGTAGTAGTGAATGGAATTAAATCCAGCATGTAACTGGTCATGAGTGGTGTTCCCCAGGGGTCAGTGTTGGGGTCCATCCTTTTTAATATCTTTATTGATTATTTGGATGAGGAAATTGAGGACACCCTCAGTAAGGTTGCAGACGACACCAAGTTAGGATGAAGTGTTGATCTGCCAGAGGGTAGGACGGCCCTGCAGAGGGACCAGGACAGGATGGACCAATAGGATGAGGTTCAACATGGCTAAGTGTCAGGTCCTGCACTTTGACCACAACAACTCCATGCAATGCTACAGGCTTGGGGGAGAGTGGCTTGAAAGTGGTGCAGAGAAAAAGGATCTGGGGGTGCTGATGGATGCTCACCTGAACATGAGCCAGAAGTGTGCCCAGGTGGTCAAGACAGCCCATGGCATCCTGGCTTGTATCAGGAATAGTGTAGCCAGCAGGACAAGGGAGGTGATCGTCCCCTTGTATTCTACTCTGGTGAGGCCACACCTTGAATACTCTGTTCAGCTGGGTTCCTCAGTACAAGAAGGACATCAAGGCCCTGGAACATGTCCAGAGAAGGGATACAAAGCTGGTGAAGGGACTGGAACACAAGTCCTATGAGGAGAGGCTGAGGGAACTGGAATTGTTTAGTGTAGAGAAGAGGAGGCTCAGGGGAGACCTTATTGCTCTCTAGAGCTACCTGAAAGGAAGTTGTGCGGAGTGAGGGGTCAGTCTCTTCTCACAGATAACTAGTAATAGGACTGGAAAGAATGGCCTCAAGTTGCACCAGGGGAGGTTCAGGTTGGAAATTAGGAGAAATTTTTTCTTAGAAATAGTCAGGCATTGGAAAGGGTTGCTCAAGGAAGTGGTGGAGTTGTCATCCCTGGGGGTGTTTAAGGAAAGGTTGGACATGGTGCTTCGGGACATGGTTTTGTGGGTGACATTGGTAGTAGGGTGATGGTTGGACCAGATGATCTTGGAGGTCTTTTCCAACCTTAATAATTCTTTGGTTCTATGATAACTTTAGCCTCCTTGGCCACAAGGGCAAATTGTTGACCCATGGTCAGCCTGCTGTCCACCAGGACTCCAGGTTCCTCTCTGCAGATCTGCTCCCCAGCAAGTCAGCCCCCATCCTATACTGGTGCTTGGAAGTTATTCCGCCCTAGGTGCAGGACCCTGAACTTCCTGTTGTTGAACTCCATGAGGTTCCTCTTGGCACATCTCTGCCTGTCAAGGTCCCTCTGAACAACAGCACAGCCTTCTGGGACATCAGCCACTCCTCTGAGCTTTGTATCATGAGCAAACTTGCTGGGGGTGCACAATGTTCCATCACCCAGCTCACTGATGAGTAAGTTGATCAAGACTGGAGCCAGTACTGAGCCCTGGGGGACACCACTAACTATTGGCCTCCAACTAGATTTTGCACCACTGAACACAACACTCTGAGCTTGGCCATCCAGTCAATTACCAATCCGCTTCACTGTCCGCTCATTTAGCCTGCACTTTGTGAGATTGTCTATAAGGATGTTATGGGAGACAGTGTCAAAAGCCTTGATGAAGTAAATTTATACCGCATCCACTGTCATCTACACCTCATCTACCCAGCTAGCCATCCCATCATAGAAGGCTATCACATTGGTTAAGCATGATTTCCTCTTGGTGAGTCCATGTGTACTACTCCTGATCACTTTCTTATCCTATACGTGGTTGGAGATGACCTCCAGGATGAGCTGTTCCATCACATTTCCAGGGGTGGAGGTAAAGATGACTGGCCAGAAGTTACTTTTTTTTTAGCCCTGAAGTGGCCAGGCAGTTGGACTAGATGTTCTTTGAAGGTCCCTTCCAACTGAACCATTCTATCTAAACCCAGAAGTACCCTCTGCAAAGAGACTGACGGCAGCAAGAGAAAAGTGAGCATCCTAATGCCTGTCATACTAATGAGCCTTGTCTGCCATACTAGGAAGGAAAGATTTCCTTTTCAAGAAACAGAAGAGTTTCTTCTCAGTTTTCATGTTATGTTTAGTCATAAAAAAATAGTATCCTAAAAGAGATTTTATGTGAACAGTGTGTTGTGGTGGTTTTAGCCAGCTGGGCAGCTGAGCTTCACCACAACTGCTCTCTCACTCCACTTCCTCAAAGGGAAAGAGGAAGAAAATATGATGAAAAGGGCTCAAGGGTTGAGATAAGGACAGAGAGATCATTCAACAATTATTTTCATGGGCAAAACTCAGCATCGGGAGATAAATAAAATTTATTGCCTTTCACTAGATAACTAGAAACGTGAGAAACTAAAAACAACCAAAACCACCTTCCACTCATCTACCCTCTTCTACATCCTCCCCCCGAGAGTCATAGGGGAATGAGGCCTGAGGTCAGTCCCTAATGCCTCGTCTCCACTGCTCCTTCATGGTTACCCTCTACCCCTGCTCCACATGGTGTCCCTCCCACGGGATGCCGTCCTTCCCGAACTGATCTTGCATGGGCTTCCCACAGACAGCAGTTCTTCAAAATTTGCTTCAGCATGTGTTTGTACCCTGGGGATCCATCTGTCAGGAGCAAAATATTGGATATGGGTCCTCCACAGGCTCCCCCCAAGATCCCCTGCTCCTCTCCACAGGTTGCAGCTCTGGCCTGGGGCCTCCTCCTGCAGGGGCTCTCCATGGGACGCAGCTTCCTCCAGGCCACATCCATCTGTTCCACTGGGGGCTCCTCCACGGGCTGCAGTGTGGAGATCTGCTCTATGTGGGACCCATGGGCTGCAGGGAGACAGCCTGCTCCACCAAGGACCTCCCCACAGGCCTCAGGGGAACTGCTTCTCTGTGCCTGGAGCACCTTCTGCCCTCCTTCTGCACTGACCTTGGCGTCTGCAGTGCTGGTTATCACTCTTCACTCTCTCAGTTGCTGTTGTGCAGCATTTTTTTATTATTATTATTATTATTTTTTCTTTCTTTCCCTTTCTTAATTCTGCTCTCACAGATGCGCAAACAGCATTGCTTATTGGCTCAAGTCTGGTCAGCAACAGGTCCCTTTTGAACTGGCTGAAACTGGCCCTTATCTGACATGGGGCAGCTTCTGGACTTTTCTCACTGAGGCCACCCCTTCAACCCCCTGCTACCAAAACCTTGTCACATAAACTGATACATTTGTAAAAACATTAATTTCCATTACTAACTGAAAACTTCTTAAACTAACCAGAATCTGAACTACTGCTTGAGAAAAGAATAGAGTGTATTTGTAACCAGTTGCTGAAATGTACTTGATATAATCTCTCTGGCAATAACTTTTTTTTTCTTCTTCTTCTCCTAATGGAAATGATAGTACTAAAGTAACAATGTACCATACATGTACCAGCATCAGAAAACAGACAATTCACTTATCATTGGCCATCATGAAAGATGACAAACAATTAGTATATTCACCAGGTCCTAAGCTATGAATTTTAAAATCTCATGCCTAAATAAATATCCTAGTTTCTGTCATTGCTTTATGCCCAACAACTTCAACTAGGATATGCAGGAACATCTTGAAGCTTTTCTAAACTTGACCATAAGTTTTTGAACCTAAGTATCTTTGTAAGTGTCTATTTTGAGGCTTTTGCTTTGATTTAGGTTTGTGGTAGTGGTGTTCTTTGATGCTGCCATTGCTGGTAGGTATATATGTTGATTTATTTGTTGCAATCTGCAGACCAGAATCTTGCAGAATGAAAGCATTTCACTATTGCAAAGTAGTTTATAGATAGAAACTTTTTATTATTATGTAAAACTTGACCTTGCATATGCACAAGACTAGTACCAGTACAAAAAGTCTCATGCAATGAAGAATGAAGAGCAATGTCATTGCTGCTCATGTTTTCAAGAAATACCTATGAGAGATATTTGTGCTTTTATGTCAAGACTACTGTTTTACAACCACTGTATAAATATATTGAAAACACAACAGTACCTTGTACCTTAGAAGCTAACACCATGATGTGTGGGATATCTAAAGCTACCTTTGAGGGTATTGTTTACCAGAGCACACTCACAGATGTTCTGATTGAACATGTTTTAAATACAGAGAAGTGTAAAGGAAAATATTTTAGTGTGAGATTAAAAACTTGCTCAAGCTTCAATAAACCTAAAAAATAATAAAATAATAATAATAATAATAATAAAAAAGATTTTATGCCTGGTATCACATTTCCTTTTTCAGCTGTATAGATTTAAACGTAAAAAGTTTTAAAGAAATAATATCTCCCTCCAAAATATGCAAGACACTAGTATGGTAAATATAGACTCAAGAGAAATAGAGAAAATTAACAGTAACTGTCACCATGTTGTCTTAGATGTAAAAAATATTTAGTATCAAACATTGATTTATAATAATAATAATAATAATAATAATACAGTTACAATTATAACTCATGGAAAATGTATGGTTTGCCAGAAGTGTACAAGAGATTTTAATCTCCCAAGATTTTCCTTGCCCCTTGTTTGTTATTTTTGTTCTTGATTTATACTGACAGATGTTTACAGTTCCTCTCCTTTTCCCATCCTTCTATTGTTTACTTGAACAGCCGTAGTATATCTTAGCTCTTTAAATGAGCTGTATTATAATCAAAGAAGGATTTTTCTGCCTCTGACAGTTATTTATCCTGTTTTCTCTATACTACTGAATTATTCTTGTCAGGAAATTTTTTTATCTCTAATTCACTTTTTTTTAGGAGCAACTGTCTTAGAAATGGTGCAGCACAGACCTTGATCTGTTGTTTCCCCACCATATAAACAATCAGAAAATTCCTACTGGAACACCGTACCATCTTATGTAGCTAAGAGGGACTATTTGCCACCAAAGATTCCTGATTGTAGGCTAAAGAATAGTCAAATAAAATCTCAATAAGTAAGCAAGCTCAGATGCAAGTAAGATATGGAATATAAATTTTCACTTGATACATTTTTAATGTATTTTTCATTAATGATCTGTAGATTTCCAAAGTATAACTAGATAAGACTAGATTGAAAAATTGGACTAGGAAGGTACTTTTTTGGTACTCATTGACATCAGGAAATTACAGAAAGCAATACACAAGAAATCAAACATTTTTCTCTGGTAAATAACTATTAGCTGTGCACACCCCTAAATCAAATGCAATTCAAAAACTCCTGGATGGTATTAGTATGGTCACATATCCTTGATGTGTTATGGCCTCACATTCACTCACCACCCAAATCCCCGCACACAAATGTATTCTCTCCAAATGTCTAATAACACTTTGGAACAAAACCAAATTCACATCAATATTTTTTTTTACTATTATTAAATCCTTGCCTGAGGATATGCTGTGCAATATTCATAAAACAGAAGGAAACATACATGGATTCAACACCAAAAAATGAGAAGGAAGAAGAAGAGCATGTTGTTATTGTTTTAAGACAGATATATTGAAGGGACTATTCTTTTATTTGTAATGTTCTAACATTCATGATTCTGGTGTTATTTGAACAAACTATGTCTTCTATTATTTTCTGTAGTGATATAAAGCTCTGCAGGAGACATGATGCTTTGAACAATTCCAATTTTAGATTATGTATAGAAATTACATGTTTAAAGCTGATTTTACATGTTGAATGCAAATCTTTGTGACTGAACCAGCATATCAAACTGGTGCAGCTGTACACAATTAGAGCAAAATGTGGCTGCTGTTCCAAACAGCCTTTCCTTAACACCAGTATAAATTGTTGTTAGTTTGTTTGCTAATTCATCATTTATCCCCAACATGTAGGACTATTGGTGAATTAGGAGCTGTTAGTTCAAAAGGATTTCATAAGCCTTGAAAAAATAATAACGCACCTTACACCCTATGGTAGTTCTTTGGAACAGAAGCAACAATTTGGATATAGATTTCTCTCTTGTCGGGGGGTCTAGCACATTGACATAAGCAGTTTGCTTGTGGTTGTTGTTGTTGCTATTTTTTCACTTGATTGTTTGTTTTAATCACAGTTTAGTCACATTCAGAATTTCCAAGTACTCCCTGCTACACACACACACATGCACACACATAAAGGAAACTGCTTTTGTCAGTGATGTTTTTCCATTTTCTAGTCTCAGAAGATGAGATTTGCTAAGGATTCCCATTCAAATAGAGCAGGAGAGCACAGTGCAGACAGAATACAAATTCATACTAGGGAAGTGGAACAGGGTTAGCGAAGTGTGCAGTTGGTGAGATTGATGTTGATACCCTTCACTGCCAAGTGAAATGCCAATAATGCTTGTATAGCATTTTGTGAGGGCAATGGGAGTATTGATTCCTGAACAATAATAAAGAATGAAGCTGCTCTCTCAGGTATAAAAATATTGGCAACTGTTACAAAGAATTGACTCATAGAGGCCTGAGTGTTGGCCTATCTTAATACAAATAATTCAGCTTTGAGAAGGATTTCAAGAGCAGCCAGGCATGGTCCTCAGGCACATTCTCTACTATTAATTTATCTGCAGCTTTCACAAGCTTTTGTGTCTATCAGCCAATAGGTCTAGCACAGGGTTCAGGGACAAAATGGATTTCTGAAGGCTTGTTGGGAGGCAATATGAAACACCAGTGGGGCCATGAAATTTTAACATGTATATATAGGATACATTCCTTTTTTATCATATTTATGAAAACAAACAAACAAACAAACAAAAAAAAAAAACATATGATTTCCATGCACTTCATAAAAACATTTAACATGCACTAGATTGGCAACTGAGATTTCTAGTCTTTTATTTTATAGTTTAGTTTTACTCACTGAAAGAAATGTGAAGATCCAGAATATTAAGTTATCACAGGCATAGTAAATCTTATGTATTCTTTGACAATTTAGAGTATGCTGTCTGCACTTAAGAATGAGTACTAAGTTTTCTGAAAACTTTTGAAGAATCAGCTGTTTTCTGTGGTGTTGAAAAGCAAACACTTTAAAATAACTGACCATTCTTAAAATTGAGAGCCGTGTCTATTCACTCTGTTGACTAACGGGATTCCATTCCATCCATCACTGGCCATCAAAAGCATGACTGAAATAGAAATATTGAGAGTACATATCGACAGATATAACTAAAGCAGTGATGAAATCCACACATCGGCCTAGAATTAGCTGTATTTTTTAGTGACCACCTCAACTATGCTCAGTATCATAATCCACATTTGACAGAACTGCTGCTGATATAGCAAAACACCAGATATCTTTCAGCAGTTATTAGATATTAAAAATCTATCATTTTTATCTGTTCTATTTTCATCAGCAATAGATTTCCCAAACTAAGGTTAGAGCTGTGGTGACTTTTATTGAAGAAGGATTAGCAAATACTGGGCAGATAAAATCATAAATAATTCCCAAAGGTGTTGAATGTAAAGAATTCTAAATATTGAGCTCACCAATTCCAACCACTCAATGTTTAAATTCCACGTCTGTTGAAAAATAGACAGCTGAGACCAGTATTTGGTAATTGTTCTGCAGAAGTCCCTGCTGAAATTTAAATACCTAAAAAAAAAAAAAAAAAAAAAAGCATCTAGAAAGTTTTTATCTTTCCTGGTCATGTTTTTCCTAATTCAAATACCTAATGAATTTCCTAATTTCACTTGCTTAGAAATGTTTACATGGACTTCACCTCTGGCTTCAAAATCCATGTGGAGGACTCTGGAACTCCAATCAAATGGATAATAAGAGAAGATTATGCATTTCAGAGATACGGGTGGCCTGTGGCCAGCCTGTGTAAAAAGAAAATCATAGAATCATAGAAACAAAGAATGGCTTAGGTAGGAAGGGACCTTAAAGATCATTTAGTTCCATACTCCCTGACATGGACAGGGACAACTGCCAGTAGATCAGGTTGTTCAAAGCCCCATCCAACCTGGCCTCAAACTCTTCCAGGGATGGGGCATCCACAACTTCTCTGGGCAACCTGCTCCAGTGCCTCACCACCCTCATAATGAAGAACATTTTCATCTAATCTAAGTCTAGATCTAATCTAAATCTCCCCTCTTTTAGCTCAAAACCATTCCCCCTTGTCCTATCACTCCACTCCCTGACAAAGTGTCCCTCCTCAGATTTCCTGTAAGCCCCTTTTAGGTACTGGAAGGATGCTATAAGGTCTCCCTGGAGCCTTCTGTCCTCTAGGTTGAACAATCCCATCTTCCTTAGTGTTTCTTCATAGGAGAGGTGCTTCGGATCTCTGATCATCCTTGTGGCTCTCCATTGAACTCTCTCTAATATGTCTATGTACTTCTTAAGTTGAGGCCCCAGAACTGAACACAGCACTCCATGTGAGATCCCGCAAGAGCAGAGTAGAGGGGGAGAATCACCTCCCTTGATCTCCTGTCCACGCTTTTTTTTTTTTTTTTTTTTTTTTTTCCTCCTGCCCCCCTGCCTGCATGCACTGCCATGCAAACTGCCACATCATGACTAACTGATGTGCCATGCCCCATTTGCCCATCCTGGTCACTCTAGCTCTCCAGGGGCTGCCTTTGTATGACAGAGTGGGGGCGCTCCTGGCTCCACCCAAGCTTCATCAGCCACCCTCACAAGGGCTGCAAAGACCTGGTGGCTCCCTCGATTGCCTTGAGTGCTTCAATGCAGGAAATTGCATACCACAATCCCTCACTCCACTGTAGAATGCACCTGCCCCGGAGCCAATTGCCACATAATATATACCACATAAGACCCACAGGTGAATTTTCAGCTTCCCCAAGACCTGTGGAATTTTCATTGCAAGCACTAGCCTTCGAGTCACAAGTTATTAAACGTTTGTAGAGGAAATCTGGAGGTGGAAACCTTGTCAATCACTGACAACAGGTCTTGCTCAACTGATAATAAAACTACTATTGCTCTCTGAGGAGGATTTCTGAAAGTATTTAGGAAAGGCAGCAAGGTGACCTTTCTTTCCAACAGCCAAAGACCCATGTGTATGACAGCTTTGATGTATGGCTTGCTAGGATTTTGGATTTTTTGTATTTGTCACCTCCTACCTGACACTCAAGATCTCCTGAAATACTTGAAAATATAAGAGGATGAACTGACATTGTCTTATACCTCTGCATTACTTTACTCTGTGCCCTTTTACTCCTAATTTAATTATTCAGACAGATATTATTTGTCTGTCTCTCTTCCTTGTCTTATCCCAGATTTCAATTACTCTTCTCCTCTAATAAAAATTTATCATTGACTCTTTCCTTCTGTTGAATATAGAGTAGCATATCCTGGTCTTGAACCTCTGTGTGCACTCTGCCACTCAGTTCAGCATCAGGCCTCTAGTGAAAAATGGATTCATTATTATTGTAATTAAGAAAGCCAATTAAGGAAGTTTCCGTTACTAGAAAGAAAACATAAGCCTCACTAGCCTAACATCAGCTCAAAGACAGATTTTTGATCCTTACTGCTGATCTCACCTCCTTGTAAAGCTTTCACTCTTGTGCTGTCAGACTTTTAAAGACAAACTCATAAGCATTAATTAAAGATTAAGGCACACAGAAAGCATGGAGGAGTCCAAAATTGTGCTGAATGTAATAGAACTGCAGAAGACAAATAGGAACTTCTATCCATTTGGCTACTTTTCTGTAAACATGATAAGATTTAAGTCCAGATGTCAACCAGGTGAGGATACTTAAAAATCAGGTCCATAAAAAACACATTAGATTTGAGAAGATGTCTGCAGATCTGAAATTTTGCCATACTGCTAAAATCTGAAACAGGAAGACAGAGGAACATGCAGAACTTGACTGTACACTCAATGAAATCAGTGGGAGACTTTCCACATATTTCAGTCAGCATCAGATCAAGACATCTAGCAAGTTTCAGAACTATTAGTATGACTTTTTCCAGTCTCACAAGTTAGGTAATACTTGTGAAAAAGTGCACAAACACACCTCAATGTGATCTAGGAGGAAGTGGAAAATACTGACTTCTCATGTAACATACATTTTTGTCACTGAAATTCATTTAAAAAAAAAAAAAAAATGGCTAGATGTATAAAAACTTTCTCTGTATTTCTGAAGTGCAGAAGTGAAATAATTCTAAAAGATAACTTTTATCATCTTATTCACATCACTCAGAACAAACAAACAAAAAAAGCCTTCAAGGATCTCAAATAAACATGTTTACCTTTAAAATATGCATTATAACCAAATATCAGAGACAGTCATGTGAAGTGTAAAGTACTTCAACAGTGTATAAATGCGATGTGTAGAGGACTTCATAAACATATAAAAAGATGACCCTGATTCAAAAATTCTACAGACTAATTAGACAGTGTATACATAAGGTAGTGGGAGGAAAAAGAGTGAATTGATGAAAGAATTGAAAAGAAAGGGTAAAAGTTAAGCACACATCTTGTTAGCCTCATGACTCATAAGTGTCTGTGCATGTAGACATGCATCTATTCACTAGATGAGTAGGCCAACATTTTCTTCATCCTCTTTTCTCAAGTTGCATGCCTTCATGAGTCATTCAAAAAGAAGAGTGTGAAGGGTTGTCAGACTGCTTAAGGAAGTGGGTTGAAGACAAACGAGGCCATATGGAAGAAGCTGTGATAGCACACTGGGAGAAGCATATTGAGAAAAGCTTGCAAGTCCTGCTTTTGGTTTGAACAAAGATAGAAAAGTAAAAAAGTAAACAGGTAGGCAGAGTGGAATTATATAAGACCTTGAAATGAAATCAAGGTGTTTCAATTGTGATAGCAAATGAGAGGTCATTAAGTGTTGTAGTAAGTGTTGTTGTAGTTTAGGAAAATAAGGGCTGCTCCCTGGCAGCCCTTCCAAATCTGAGTAACAGATCATCACAACTCCACAAGTAGCTTCTTTCCTTAGCTGTATCTATACCATCAATAACTAAAATATGAGTGTGAAGTGACAACTTGAAAATTCCATGTGCTATATTCATGCTTCTACTTTCTCTGTAATGCAAGGTTAGGAAAAGTTACTGTATTATGGATGTGAAGAACAAGGCTTTCAAACACAAATGTGGCGTGGTATTTAGTTTATGCAACAAGGGAGATATAGAGCAAGCAGCACTAGTGCATTAGAGAAATCAATTAATAATTATTAGCTAATAAATGTGATAACAGCTCTTTACAATGACACACAGTTGCAGGAATAGCAATTCATTACCAAAATGTCACTGACAGCTTAAAAATATGTTGTCAGAATCATCACAGAGAAGGAAGGAAGGAAGGAAGGAAGGAAGGAAGGAAGGAAGGAAGGA
>NC_048926.1:42063251-42079545 GCF_011077185.1 Oxyura jamaicensis
GGAAGGAAGGAAGGAAGGAAGGAAGGAAGGAAGGAAGGAAGGAAGAATGTTTTAAAAATATGTCAATTATTAGTAGTCTCTTAGGTTATAAACTCTCAATTAAACAGCTAGTCAATGACTAAAAAGAGTATTCTAGTGTAAACTTTCATTGGCTAGCTATTGCAGTTGTTACCAAAATTAGAATTATGACCAGGATTCAAAGGTTAGAACTGACAGGTGCAGCCTAGTTATATGGCAAGGAAAACAAAAGTTCCTGCATATTCACCTCTCCCGTCCAACTCCCCCCCACCAAAAAAAAAAAACAAAAAAAAAACTCCAAAATCATTCACATTTGGTTATATTATATATCTACATGCTCCTCTTGTTTTTTTCACCTTGTGAATTAAATAATAATAATAATAATAATAATAATAATAACTCCAAAAGCAATATATCAACTGTTCATAGTAGTATTTATGTATTTCATGTAGTATAGAATATTAAAACCTAAGATAAGATTCAAAGTTGTGTACTTCATACAGAATGTAAAATAAATAAAATAAAATAAAATAAAATCCAAAGCACAAATTATACTAAGGGAATAAGTGGATTTTGTCTGCGTAGGTGAAAGTCATTTGCTTTCACTATTATGATGATATGCAACAGATAAGGACATGTAGAATTAAAACTGTACATTGTTTCTGTGAAGACTGCATTGACTTCAACATTATACACCCTGCACAATACATAAAATCAGACTGATGCATCATAATAACACATTCTGATCTTCAAAATTCAGAATGTTTATGTTAGCAGAAAAACTAACAAAACACCATAAAATTCTACTCTCACTTTTTGCTAATTATTATATTTAATATCTATTATATACAACATGCTCACTCACATGATAATTAAAATTCTGGTTTCTGGTTTTATTATGGTTCAATTTGATATATGACTATGCCAAAGTCTATCTAAATAGAACTGGCTGTAGCAAAGCATGTGCATGGGAGGATGTGAATGTGCAAGCAGGAGAGAAAAGCAGCTTCAGCACAGCTTCTGTGCTTCTGAAGGAAGAGGCACATATCCAGGAACTGTAAAACAGCATGTTGAAAAAATTATCTCAGTTTATTCCGCAGTTCATGTACCCATTCCTTGACTTGACACTTGCTTTTTTTCATATTCACTCTGCTTTTTACACACAAATTTTGGCACAGGAGCTAAAAAGTTGACTGTAGATTGAAGAGATTGCTGCCTTAACTTCATCTGTAATTTATATGAACCAATACAGCTATTCTCCTACTTGAAAAGTTAGGGAAATATTCCAATATACTCTCCTACTGGGGCAAAGCATGGACCAGGCAGAAGAAATAAGATCCTGGTGCTGAGCTGCAGCAATAATTTCAGTTGAGCCAAGTAAAAATGAGTTCCGAATTATGTGTCAACTGTTTACTTTTTAAAAGGCAATACTTTTTAATAACTTTAGATGTGGATTTTACTAAGCAAATAATGTATCTCTCCAGTGAAGGACAGTATTGCCAGGGGAAGTGTCTCACCTTATTCGTACAATGTATTTGGATTTAAGCACTTCAGAAGAACAAAGATTTTTTTTTTCTTTTTTTTTTTTTTTTTTTTTTTCTGAAGCCCAAAGGATCTTCTGCAGTATTCTACTCTTTCTCCTCTTGGGCAACAACATTTTGCCAGAGTCTAGCCTCATAATTCCATATATCACAGAATCACAGAATAATCTAGGTTGGAAGAGACCTCCAAGATCACTGAGTCCAACCTCCGACTTAACGCTAACAAAACTTCCACTAAACCATATCCCTAAGCTCTACATCTAAATGGCCTTTAAAGACCTCCAGGGATGGTGACTCCACCACTTCCCTGGGCAGCCTGTTCCAGAGACTAACAACCCTTTCAGTGAAGAAGTTCTTCCTAACATCCAACCTAAAACTCCCCTGGCGCAACTTAATCCCATTCCCCCTCGTCCTGTCACCAGGCACGTGGGAGAATAGACCAACCCCCACCTCGCTACAGCCTCCTTTCAGGTACCTGTAGAGCGCAATAAGGTCACCCCTGAGCCTCCTCTTCTCCGGGCTAAACAGTCCCAACTCCCTCAGCCGCTCCTCATAAGACTTGTTCTCCAGACCCTTCACCAGCTTCGTAGCCCTTCTCTGGACTCGCTCAAGCACCTCCATGTCCTTCTTGTAGCGAGGGGCCCAAAACTGAACACAGTACTCGAGGTGCGACCTCTCCAGAACCAAGTACGGAGGGTCAATCACTTCCGTGGACCTGCTGGCCATGCTGTTTCTTATGCAAGCCAGGAAGCTGCTGGCCTTCTTGGCTGCCTGAGCATACTGCTGGCTCATATTCAGCCGACTGTCAACCACTACTCCCAGGTCCTTCTCTGCCAGGCAGCTTTCTAACCACTCATCTCACAGCCTGTAGCACTCCTTGGGGTTGTTGTGCTCCAGGTGCAGGACCCGGCACTTGGCCTTGTTGAACTTCATACTGTTGGCCTCAGCCCATCAGTCCCGCCTATCCAGATCCTCCTGCAGAACCTTCTTACCCTCAAGCAGATCGACACATGCACCTAACTTGGTGTTGTCTGCAAACTTGCTGAGGGTGCACTTGATCCCCTCGTCCAGATCATCGATGAAGATGTTAAAGAGGACTGGCCCCAGGGGGACTCCACTAGTGACTGGCCTCCAACTGGATTTGACTTCATTCACCACAACTCTCTGGGCCCGGCCATCCAGCCAGCTCTTAACCCAACAAAGTGTATGCCAGTCCAAGCCATGAGCAGCCAGTTTCATGAGGAGAATGCTGTGGGGAACGGTGTCAAATGCCTTACTGAAGACAAGGTAGACCACGTCCACAGCCTTTCCCTCATCCACTAAGCATGTCACTGTGATAAATGATTAAGTCCCAAATAGGATTTTTGTGATTTATTAAGCGAATAGAGGCAAGCAAACAGCGCTGGGTGCACCGGGAGTCTCTGCTCTACCAGGACGCACACCTGTTACATCAGGTGTCTGATTTTTATGCTCCTAGACTAATACATATTCATCACTATTCCTAGAAAAGGCGGGGTTATTATAATTAGTTCCTGGAATCCAAACCCTCTCTGGACGCATGCGTAGCAGTCTCTGGTGGTCTTTCTGGGGGTCTCTTGTGCTGAAGGCTCGTAGATTTCCTCCCAGGCTTTGTCCTTCGGTCGTCCTTCAACTCCCCCTTTCTCCTTATTTGGTGGATCTCTTTGCTGGTTATCAGAGGCTTGTGCAGCGTCCCATGCAAAAGTCTGCAGTTTCCTAAAAAAACTCCTTGGTCCCCTTATCTCCCAGACTAGAGTCTCAATGTTCGCCCTTCAAACCCTCTATTTACACAAATTGCTGGATCATTCCTTTGCATGATACAAGAACTATGTACACTAATCACTCTGTTTTTCTTAAATACGAGCTTATATTTCATCATGCGGCCCTAGCATTGTTCCATACTGACACGAATCAAATAAACACATTTCACATCACCTTGTCATGGAAGGAGATCAGGTTCGTCAGGCAGGACCTGCCCTTCATAAACCCATGCTGACTAGGCCTGATCGTCTGCTTGCCCTGCAACTGCCGCATGATGACACCCAAGATAATCTGCTCCAGGAGCTTCCTTGGCACTGATGTTAAACTACCAGGCCTATAGTTCCCCGGGTCTACCCTCCGGCCCTTCTTGTAGATGGGCGTCACGTTTGCTAGCCGCCATTCGAGTGGGACCTCCCCCGATAGCCAGGACTGCCAATAAATGATGGAAAGCGGCTTGGCCAGCTCTTTCACCAGTTCTATCAATACCCTCAGGTGGATCCCATCCAGCCCCATTGACTTGCATACATCCAGATGCTGTAGCAGGTCACCAACCATTTCCTTGTGGACTGTGGGGGCCACATTCTGCTCCCCATCCCCTTCCACCAGCTCAGGGTACTGGGCATCCAGAGAACAACTGGTTTTGCTGTTAAAGACTGAGGCAAAGAAGGCGTTAAGCGCCTCAGATTTTTCCTCATCTCTGATTACTAAGTTTCCCCCCATATCCAGTAAAGGATGGAGATTCTCCCTAGTCCTCCTTTTTGTACTATCTTTTTTTGTATTTATAAAAACATTTTTGTTGTCTTTAACAGCAGTAGCCAGATTGAGCTCCAGATGAGCTTTGGCCTTTCTGATTTTGTCCCTGTACCACCTCGCAGCATCCTTGTATTCCCCCTGTACTCACACAAAGACTTGCACACCTCTAGGAATATCTCACCTTCAGTCAAAATAGTCCTCATCTGTTAGTTTATTTTAAATGTAAAAAACAATTATATATAATTAGTTATCTACTCAGCAAACTTACACAGACTTAATCAAGGTAAAAGTAGATAAGGGTACACAGAAGCTCTACACACAAATCTCCTACTTGCTGGGCAGCATACTGAAAATAGTACGCTGAACCTTATATAATATTTATCAAGACTGCACAGCATTAAAGAATTGTTGGAAAACTGTTGCATAAGATGTCATAACAAGTAATAAAACTATGCAGATTAATACCAGTTAAATAAACAAAAAGTATTCAGACCAGGGTTATGTGAATTTTCTTGTTATGACAAAAATGAGCCATGAAACTTAAGAGGTGTAATTATACCTCAAGGTGTCAAGGTAATTGTGACAGTACTTGCACAGAGTCTTGGGATGGAGCAATAACAAACTGCAAAATCATAAAATCATAGAATAGCTCGGGTTGGAAGGGACATTAAAGATACCTAAATCCACCCTGTCTGCCATAGACAAGCATGCCAAAGGAAAGGAAAAAAAAATGAAAAAGATCAAAGTGCTACATGACTTATTGTAGGAGGTGGGGCAGTTGAGATGAGAAGCACAAATCAGACTGTGGAACAATGATAATCAACAGTACTAGAATGTATTCTATTTACTGACATTCTAATTCTTCTAACACCTGATAATAATTTAAGCAAAGTCCACTTGCTGCACAGTACAGAGTACACAGTTGTATATTTTTTAGATGTTGTGCATGTTTCACCAGCTAAAACTTTCTAAGAATAGGTGAAATATTTTCATTCCAAACATCAGTTGCAAATGAATCAAGTAGATATTGAAAGGAGACCATCAACCATTTTGCAAATAACATCTGATAAATGTGGAAGAGCAAGGAGCCTGACTGTTAAGAAGAGCTTAAATGAGAGTTGTTAAACTTCAGAATGTTATGAACAATGAAATGTCTGAAATTAGACATTTATTACAAGCACATAATATATGAATATCCCACCTAACCTGCACAGAGGCAGCTCTTGGTTTCAAACTTTAGTGGATGTCTGATAACTACCAGAGGATCTATAAAGACCATCCCCACATTATTTTGCAAGCCTAAGTGGATTTTCTGATGAATAAAACATTTCTAGAAAGGAGTTTAAATGTGGTAGGGGAAAGAACAAACCAAAACCAACCTAATGCACTATATTATTTTTGAAAAAAAAAAAAAAAAAAAAAAAAAAAAAAATAAATAAAAGTTTAAGTAGGTTTCTTGTTAATGTCGTAAGTATTCTGTAGGTGAAAGTCTTTTTATTATTAATTTATATGTATTTTAACTATAAGGTATTTTAAGATATGCCTCTTATAAAAATCTGTTCTATTTATTAAATCATAATATCTATAGCAGAATAAAGTACTGTAGGCACTCAAAGGTTGACTCTTTTTAGAAGCTGCATAAACTGCTTTGTGATAGTGCTTTATTCTCTGAATCTGCTTAGGGTTTCAATAATTCTCCCTGACCTGCCTCATTTTGAAGAGCAAAGATCAATGAGAAAGACAAAGAAGACAGGAAAATCCTGCACACAGGAGCAAAATATTTCTGGGTTGACAGTATGGTAATTTTTATGCTATTCAGATTCAAAGATATTCAGAAAAATTGCAATGGTACAACCAAAAGATATGTGATAAGGGAAATGCTTCTGAGCTCTTTTAGTACATTGGAGATACAGTTGAGGAATTACACAGGATTCTGCCTAAATGATATCTTAAGCAAAGCAAATACAGGCAGCCTACAGCACAATTGTAGAAATTGTTTTGTCTGAAAAACATCTTCAAAGCCACCCTCCTTCAACAATATTGGAAAATATTTAAATACATTAGAACACTTGCATGTCTTTGGCTCTAATAACTGCAACTTTTGAAACAGGCTCAAGCCTTTCAAGGTACAAACAAAGCTACAACTTTTCATAACAGTATGAAAGAAATAAAAGGACAGATGTGAATCTTCTTCACATGAGAGAACTTCAGCACTGCTGAATATACTTGCACAGGTATTTTCTCACAAAGAGATGAAGAAATCATTCACTTACAAAGTCTTTAAGAAAAGTCAGGGACACTCAACTATTTTATTTGATATAGAATACTGTGAGAGATCCAGGCTTTCTTCAGGAAGCGCAATTTACCTATGGACATCAGATGGAAAAATTACCATAATGAGAAGAGATCCTGTTCTATAAAGGAAATTAACCACTACTGAAAAAAAAAAAAAAAAAAAAAAAAAAAAAAAAAAGGTATTTCTTCTCTTTGTGAGCCTTGTATCTTAATGTGGAAGTAAAAAATGGATGCATACAAAACAACCAAAGAATGCCCCAACCTTGTGTTTACTGAACTTCGTCTTTGAGGTAAAACCAAAACAAAACAGAATGGATAACATACAATGTCACAAAACAGAAATGGAAAGTTCTACAGAACAGGCAGACCAATAAGGAGTTGGTCAAATTGATTCTTTATCTTCAGTCCATGAAATCAGACCATTGTGGGGAACTGAATCATATAAATTCTACCAAAAACAAACAAAAAACAAACAAACAAACTACACTTCCAAGGTAATACAGTTTTCAGAAATATGAGAAAAAAAAAAAAAAAAAGCAAAGACAGAAGATAGACATTTAGAGAGTATATGTCAACTAAAAACAGCAATTAATTATTTTAAAATAAAATTATTTCTAAGAGCTTAAACAACTAGTAATTCCAAACCACACTTACCAGAACATATCTTAAGACTTAAACAGAAGAAAAACAGGATGGAGAAAAAGTCTAAAATAAGACCAAGTATCAACACAAATGTGCAAAGGAAAAGCATATCAAATATTATCTACTGTACAAGAGATGAATGCCAAAATAAAGCTTTCATTTATAAAGCATATTTATTGAAAATAATTTCTAATTTTGAGGTTATTTGGTTCAATTTTTCAAAAGTACCTCTCAAAACAATACTTTTCTTATCTCTGCTTATCTCTGCAAATTAAAAGCATTTTTCAAAACACTGTAAGGTTTAATATGTTGCCATCCTCCTGATCAGTGCTATGAAGGCATTGTCAGAATACTCCTGTCGCTAATGTTTAAAGCCCTGAACTTCACTTTTGCTAACTGTGCACCAATAAATACACCACAAGCAAGAAAAAATCATTCTTGGAACCTGAGAGAAATGTGTAGTGCCAAAATTGCATTTAAAGTTTTAGTACAGTCATTTGTAATGATGTATGAAGAATCTTTAGAATCTTTATGAACCAGCAGTCTAGGAATACTGTTTCAAAAACTTTTAATCAATCTTTGGTGAGTTAGTATTACTAAAATACTTAAGCAGAAAAGTTACAATTTCATTTGATGTGTCAGATTCATTTCCTAGCATTGGCAACAAAGTTTAAGCATAGTTCATGTATTAGTATATGTCCACATGACTATATATAGCTAATACAGCTAAGGAAAACTTTGTGTTAAGGTTTCTGATTGGATAGTAATCAATATACTGCTAGTAACTGAGCAAATATTTGGATCCCAGATTCCAAGTATTTGCCACTTACCTGCATTTCAGGATTTATAGACTTGAAAGAACATCATTCCAAATTTAGGGCAACTTCAATATCTATAATATGATTTAGATAAACTTAGATTTTATTTTCTTAACCTTTTAATATTGTTTCACTCTAGATGAAGGTGACTGTTGTCCCTTTGCTTAGCTGTAGATAGTGATCTAACTGCTTAACTGGAAGTACCAGAGATTTTTAATATATAGCAACTGGACACAGGCTGTTTTCATAAGGGAGGATGTACATTTACCTGTCTAAGGAGAAATAACAGAAAATAGGCCTTCCATAAAAAAAATATTTAAACAAACATAACAGTAGCAGAAGTAATAACAATAACAGAAGATGACATGAATTAATGAACAAAAGATACAGAAATATTTAACACAGGAAAAAGTTCCATGACTCATTATAGAAGGAATGATTGGATGGACTAATTAAAATAAAGATGCCAAAATATACTTCTAGGTAAACTACACAGTAATTCACACTACCTTCATCTGTTTTTAAAACCTTTGAGATACTGACCATATTATAACATCAGTATTGTATTGGCACACCGGTGGATCTATAAACACCTTCCAAAAGGAAACTGAAACAATTTGAGGAATATATATATATTTTTTCTTTGAAAGCAATAAGCATACAACTGCAAAGTTCTAAAGTAATTTAAAGCTTCAGTCTGTATTGACCATCACAGTAAGTGGATGGACTTATTACTTATAGTAATAAGGACTTCTTATAGTAGTCCTTGAAATTTTTG
Source organism: Oxyura jamaicensis (assembly GCF_011077185.1). Taxonomy (NCBI): domain Eukaryota; kingdom Metazoa; phylum Chordata; class Aves; order Anseriformes; family Anatidae; genus Oxyura; species Oxyura jamaicensis. Next base: position 42,071,876 of record NC_048926.1, read on the forward strand.
CAGAGTGGAATGTATTTTGTCATATATTTCAAAACTAAAAGATCATCTTGTTAAAATACAGGCTCCCTCCCTAATAAATATTAGTACTTTGATATAAGTCCATCCATTTTTTGGACCCAGTGGGACTTCAGAGACTTCTTGACTTCTACTTAGCCTAAGATTTGTTTAGCTTACAAGATCTGTCTGGACAAACCCCAGTAATGTCATGGATGCAAAATAAACATAATGGCTGCAAAGTAACCAAAGTGTAGGATCTCAAGGAAAATTAATAATTTTTATATTCATTTCAGAAGCCTAAAATATTTCATTTAAAATTGACATATATTTTCTCAAAACTAATAAATATTTTCTATTTTTTTTTCTCATTCAGTGTTGTTCCTTCCTTGACGAGGTCACATTTGTTAAGTCATTAACTAAACAGCAAAAGTGTGCAGTAAGCTGTTTTTATATGGTTGTTATTTGATGGTTTCCATCCTAACATCCATCCTGTTAATGAACAGAGAATACCCACAGTAGTTTCCGTCTTGTATTGATATTGATAGTGCCATTTGGAGTGCAATAATTCCACGTTTCTCAACAAATAAGAAAACTTATTCAACCACCATTTTACTGCTAGTGGGATGAGCAAGAGTAGAGGATGACATACTGCAATGTACATAAGTTGTATGCCTCTCTAAAAATAGTCCAAAGGACAGTACAACTGCTTAGAAATTTTGTTGTGAATTGATGTATTATTTATTATAAAAAACAAAACAGGACAAAGAAACAAAAAACTATACACTTATGCTTTTTATACATGATTGTACATAAGGTGTCCTGCACTAAGCAATGGAACATATCTATAGATAAATTGGAATGAAATATGTATATATATATATATGCATATATATACATACACAGCCACCACAAAGGGACAGAAGATGTAGTACAGCCTTCTGTTTCACACAGTCTGATTTTTCATATCTTCACTTGGTAAATTTAATTTTAATCAATACATTGTTTTTATTACTTCTAATAAAATTAAAATAATAATAATAATAATAATAAAGCTTTTTCATGGGCTTTATCTTTCATAGGTGTATTCATACAGATGGAAGTTAGAGAAAATAAAAAGAAGCAATCATGTCAAGGAAATATGAGACTGACAAGAGAGAATTACTGTAGAGGTGGGGCTGAGAGGGTTTTTGTTTGTTTGTTTGTTTTCATGGCAGAATTGTCTTGCTCCTCTAGACACCAACAGAACTTGAGAAATTGCAATCTAGTAATTGGCAAAAAACTGTCATTTCAAACCCAAAAGAATGCTAAATGCCTTTGTTTCACACTAGAGGTCACCCCCGGTAAGAAAACATAATTATAGCATATTTTATTTTCTTGCAGTAGATGGTCCAGTATTGAAAATCTGATCCTTGTAGTGAAGAAATGTTTCTTTTTTTGTTTTGTTTTGTTTTGTTTTGTTTTGTTTTTGTTGGTTCTTTGGCTGGTTTTCTTTTTTTTTTTTTTTTTTTTTTTTTTTTTGAGAGGCTGGAATGCCTTATCCTTTCAGTCAAGAAAAAAGAAACTTCATTAAACTGGATTTGCCTTTTGCTATCATATAGAACCTGTTATTTACTCACCATATTGACATAGCCTTTGTTAAAGAAACCATGCTCTTGATTTTAGGGAATGTCTGTAAATAAACAGTCTGATAACATTTTGTGGTGGTTTTACCGTGCTAGGCAGCTGAACATCACAAATGCTCTCTCACTCCCCCTCCTCAGATGAGAAGGGGAAGAAGTAAAGGAAAGAACAACTCACAGGTTGAGATAAGGATAATTTAATTAAAGACAAAAAATATTATTAAGGAAATATTATTACTAATGAAACAATTCAACTAAAGGGAAAAAAGGAAAAGGGGAAGAGGGAGGGGGAAAGGGAATAACAACACAAAACAAGAAAAGGCTATGTGGAAGTCCAGAGGAAAGAAATTACTCTCTACTTCCCACAAATGAGCAGTGCTTGACCACGTCAAGCTTGACCACCTTGAAGCAGGGCCTCAACGCACATAGGTGGTGTTCGGGAGAAGGACAGATGTTTACGCAACAAGAGCCCACCCCTCCCCTCTTCTTCCTTTTTCCACCTTTTATTGCTGAGTGTGACATCATATGGTATGGAATATCCCTTGGGTTTTTTTTAGGTCAGCTGCTCTGGTGATATTTCTTTCTCACTCTTTTGCCCACTCCCTAGGAGGGTTAGAGAAAGTCGTGATGCTCAGCAGCAGACACAACACCAGTGTGGTACCACTGCTGTTTTAGCTACAAGTGTAGAGCGCAGCACTGTATGGGCTGCTGCAGTGAAAATTAACATCCCAGCCAGACCCAGTACACATTTCAAGTGAGAAAAAAAAAAAAAAAAAAAAAAAAAAACTATCGACTTTTCTTTTTTTTAAAAAAAAAAAAACTTTATTGATAAAGGTCAGCATTGACAGATGAACACTGCAGTATACATGTACACAAAATATCTGTCATTTATTTGCATTTGATTAAAAGAAGTAGAATGTATAGAAAACTTGAAGTGAGTGCACCTGAATTATTAGTCTTCATAATTTCTTTTGAATTTTAACAAAATGCTTGTATACATCATTATACGTCATAAGTTTAATGATTTAGGTGGATTTGCGGGAAAAAAAAAAAATATATATATATATATATAATAAAAAAAAAAACACCTTTATATTTAGTTGATGATAATAACACATCACAGATATAATGACTTTTTGCATATGTATGACTGCATATACAATCTTCAATTTTTAACTAAGATTTCATAAATGAGTGTTTGAAAATAGATACAGAGAAAAAGGTTAGATTTTTTTTTTATTTATTGTTCTGTGGAAACAAGTTTGTAATAAACGTAATTATGAAATATTTTTAATTCTTTCATTACTCCATAAAAATGCCACATACTCATTAATGAAAACATAAGTTGCTTTAAAACTTTTAGTTACCACAGCTTAAAGTGTTCTCTTATTAGTGTTCATTCTTCCATTTTTCAGAAGGCCAATTTTATTCTTAGGTGAGATACAACTAAGTTTTATACAAAAAATCTGAATGCAGTAAATAGAAAAGAATTGACAGGATCAGGCCACTTCACTGGTTTTTGGTTACTATGATTCTGAATAGCATGAAATGATAAATGTGCCAAAGCACCTTGGATAGTCAGTGAACCATAATAGCTACAATTTCCCTGACGACTCTAGAAAATTATCCATCTGGCTTGCCTGGATTTTCCAGCTTCATTTGGATAGGATTTTTATTGTTGAAAATGGATAATGTATGCCACCTTTGAAATGCTGTGAGACAAAATTTTGCATCACATAGTCATGCAATTCTATTGTACAGATAGACATCTACAGCAAGCCTTGGGGAACACAGAGGACAAAGTGAAAACCATAACAGAAAGCAATATAGAGCAGTTTCATATACAGTCACTATTGTAACATACATACAGCCATGTACAGACTTACATTTCTTAGCCTAAGAGTTCTTGTAATGCCTGTAGACTCTTGGTTGCCTTTAATATATGGAAATTTCTAGAATTTAATGAAGAATAAAATAAGTAAATTTATTTTGCTCTTTAAGAAAGACAGGAATGTAGCAAAGTGGTATCAGTTCTTACCAGATTTTTAAATTTCATTCCAGACAAAATCATTATATAAATCTAGTATGATAAGGAACAAACACTTCTATTTTATCTTGTAGGAATTCAGGGAAAATATTCCTTTGGAAAGAAAATTTTTTAGGCAAAGGCAGAAAAACTCAAAGCTGAATTACAAAGTTTATAAGCCTGAGGAGTCTTACTAAGCTTATTTTAGATTGGCATGGAGTCTAGTTTTAAGTATTTTTTGAATGACAGAATCACTTTCATTTACACATAATGTACTTATGTATGGCGGTCTACTTATGTATGTACATACTTATGTATGGAGATGTTTAAAGAAAGGTTGGATGTAGTATATAGGGATGTGGTTTAGTGGATGATATTGACGGTAGGATGATGGTTGGACCAGATTATCTTGGAGGTCTTTTCCAACCTTAATCATTCTATGATTCTTCCCCTCTGCTCTCGTGAGATCCCACCTGGAGCTCATCTCTGGTGCCACCGGTATAAGAGTTATTGGAAAGAGTCCAGAGGAGAGCCACGAAGATGATCAAGGGACTGGAGCACGTCTCCTGTGAAGACAGGCTGAGGAAGTTGGGGTTGTTTAGCCTAGAGAAAAGAAAGCTCCAGGGAGACCTTGTAGAAGCCTTCCAATACCTAAAGGTTGCCTACAGGAAATCTGTGGAGGAACACTTTTTTTTCAGGGGGGAGAATGACAGGACAAGGAGGAATGACTTTGAACTAAAAGAGTGTAGATTTAGATTCAACATTAGGAAGGGGTGTTTTACTATGAGGGTTGTGAAGCACAGGAATAGGTTGCCCAGAGAAGTTGTGGATGCTCCATCCCTGAAAGTGTCCAAGACCAGGTTGGATGGGGTTTTGAGCAACCTGATCTAGTGGAAGCTGTCCCTGCCCATGCCAGGGGAGTTGTAATTAGATGATCCTTAAGGTCCTTCCCAACGCAAACCATTCTATGATTCTGTAATTTATGCTAAAAACTTAGTCATGAATAGTAAAGAGTAACAGACACACCAGAAAGAAAGTTCATATTATCTCAATAATCAAGAACAAAAAAATAACCCCAATATGAGTGTCTTAATAGTTTAGTAGTTAAATTTTAAATTATTTTGCAAGTAAAGATAAATAACAGCAAAATCAAAACTTGAAATAGTTTTGTATATGAAAAATTTTAAAATTTTAGATTTTCTTTGATATATTGAAATACTTAGTGATTTAGTTCTGGTTTGGAAAGGAACTAGCTTTGTCCCCTCTAAAACAGCAAGGAAGATTGATTTTTTATTTTTATTTTTTACTTCCCAAAAGCCCCTCACAAACCAATAGTTGTTAACTTCATTATGGATATGCTTACTACTAAAAATTTATTCCTAAAGAAATTTGCGTATAATGAACATACAGTATAAATACTTGAGCCAGAATTGAATTTAAGGCATTCAATTATAATTGAATATAATTGTAATCATTATTAATCATTAATACATGTAATCATTAAACAAAATACAAATTTAGTCTGAAATGAGTAGCAAGCTTCTATGCATGAGGATCAAAGTCTCTCATGTTTTTGCTTGTGCAAGAGACTCAGTCACCTCTTAGGATTTTGGTAGGAAAAGTTATTTTGAAGTAAGAGATTGCTTCTCAATCTCACATATGTTAAGTTCTAAGTAGAAGTCTTTTCTAAGACAGAAAAATAAAATGGCTTTCTTAGTAATCTTATTTTTGATATCTTATACCTGCTTTCTTATTTCTAACAAAAGGAAATCAAGAATCAACCTCAGTTTGGGAAATTCAAGTAACAATTTATTTCATCTAAAATCCAGAAGTTTTGATGGCTTCAGTTGCCTGGAATTATATATAAATTTTACCAAACCAAAAATGCTTCCTTTTTCTCTCTTTCTATGCAAGAGCATCGACATCTGGCATAGTCCATTTCATTTTAATGAGCCAACAACTGATCTGAGTTCTGGAAACTATGAAGTTATAGGAAGCTTCATCCTTGCTAATATACCCAGTTACTCTGCTACGACTGATGTGACTGTTCTGCCAATACAGATGTCTTTATTCTGGGTGCCAAGCATCCTCACCAAGATCTAGTCACAAGTCTCTATGAAGCGCCAAACTATGTAGTGCAGAAATCCTCTGGTATCTGCTGTCTGGGCATGGAGGCACCTGCCTGATGCACAGATCTGAGCACTGAACAACTCTAGAAAAGAACCTGACCTTGGGAATTCTGTCTACTCACAGATTATTTTCACTCTGACTGATTTCATGAATGTTCATATATTCATGTGCAAACATACATACATTCAAATAGATATATTTTACTTCAACCTTGTAACAAAGCAGACCTGGACTGACAAGGGCCTTGTCACGTATGCTGTTCCCTGTCTGGAAGAGGTTTCAGACAGAACAGAAAATGAGACTAATGTGGAATGACTTCTCTGGCAGAAATCTCATCACACCAAGAGAAGGGCACAGAGTGAATCAGTTCTTCCAGATGGTTTGTAGAAATGCAATGTCAGAGTAAGAGGAAAAGAAAAATAAGGTGGCAAGGAAGGTGGAGGAGAGAGGAAAAAATAAGCAGCTTTCACCTAATTTCTGACATCAAGCTGCAGCTGAAAGATGGTGGCTGCTGTGGTAAAAGAGAGGAGGAAAGCAGCAAGCAGAGAAGAGTGGGAAGTCTACGGTACATCTGAGAGCATTTAGGACTTGAAAGGATAACAATCAAAATCCTGATGAATGCTCAGGAGTGTGACTGTAATAGGGAATGGCAGCTGTTACTGTTTTATTCTATATATTTCACTTAATGTACAAGTTGTTAGCAACAAATTGAGTCCAGGACTGGAGCAGAGGGAAAGATAATCTAAGCCTGAGGTGGAATAAAAAGAGAAGGTGAGAGAGAAGGGAGCTCAGCCTGGCTGGAGTGAAGAAAATAATAAAGGGACAGACAAGAAGTTCAGAGAAAGAAAAAAATTCTAATTTTGTTTGCACAATAAATTCACCTTATTCCCAAACAGAATTAGGACATAACTTTATGCCTTTCTGTAGCAGAAAGAATCTTGATTTTTCAGTTTCACCTGGAAGGCTGCAAACAGTAGCACTCAATTCTGTCCTTCAGAAGAAATATTTGTCAAATTAATACACAAAACCATACAGAAGAAAGAGAGCTTGGTCTGGATAATCCCCAAGTGGGTGATGCCCCAGTTATGTGTCTCCAGTATTTCTCATTTTCACAGTAACTTACAGTTCAACCCTGTTAAACATACTTTCCTGTCTTTCCTGTCTTTCCTTCCTTCTTTCCTTCCTTCTTTCCTTCCTTCTTTCCTTCCTTCTCTTTCTTGCTTGCTTGCTTTCTTTTCTTCCTTCCTTTCTTTTTCTTTCTTCCTTTCTTCCTTCCTTCCTTTCTTCCTTCTTTCCTTCCTTTCTTCCTTTCTTCCTTTCCTTCTTTCTTTCCTTCTTTCTTTCCGTATTTCTTTCTTTCTTTCTTCCTTCCTTTCTTCCTTCCTTCCTTTCCTTCTTTCCTTTTATTTTTATTTTTATGTAAGTGAAGAGGACCATTCATGGATTGACAAGGCTTTTACTCTAAATGTTGGCCGTTACTGAAAAGTAATACAAACACCTAAAACTCTAGTACAATAATCAAAAGATTGAATAGTGAGGTTTAAGATGTTTTACAAGACCATTTATTAAGACTGCAAACTAAAAACAACAACAAACAAACAAACAAACAAACAAAAACATAATTTCTTTGCTAGAAAACAGGTAGATTAGCATGAGAAAACACTCAATATTCAGCACTATTTTTATTTGCTTGTAGTGAAAAACTAAAATAATATTAAAAAAGAACAAATAAAATTCTTCTTGCTAAAATTTTTTAAGAGGTTCTGTAAAAAAGAGAATTAAAGGGGTTAAATTTTGGATGCTGTGACATACAATTCATTATGCCAATGCAGTAGGATATGGTTCAGAATGGTCAAAAAAAAAAAAAAAAAAAAAAAAAAAAAAAAAAAAAAAAACCC
>NC_048926.1:42079645-42085187 GCF_011077185.1 Oxyura jamaicensis
AAAAAAAAAAAAAAAAAAAAAAAAAAAAAAAAAAAAAAAGCCCTCTCTACAACAATTTTGTTTAGAAACATGAAAATGGCTATTTTTCTTTGCAATAGAAATATTCAAATTGATTCAAAGTACCGGTAGTAAACCAACACAACCCGTAAACTAGCAGAACATATAACCATCTGACATCTCAACTACTTTCTGTCATTAAGCTTGTTTTTTGTCAAGTATATTTTTAAAAAAATGTTAAAATAACATTCAGTGCTTGAGTAAATGAGTATACACTACAGGGAGATTTCTGTTACTCTAGTTCTAGATGATGGCCCAAACCAAAATGCAAGCATTCATGAAAGATTATCTAGATGTTCAAATGCAGGAAATGTGTGCTGTATCTCCTACACTATGACAGCAGATGCCTTCATGGTTGTGTAGGAGGAGGGAAGCATAAAAACAAAAGTGAGAACCATACTATCAGTGAAACAGACAAGTATTTGTTCTTGCAGGTTAAGGCTATACAGAAGGTGCTCAGACAATTATTGTTGCATTCGTGGTTGGCAGTGGTCTAATTTCCAGCCAGAACTCACATACCTTTAATCCTTTTAACGTGGGAAATAACAAGCTGTCCTCAGAGCTGAACTGAGCAATGAAGGACAGGAATCTCCCACTTATTTTGTCACTTGGGGTACGCATATTTTTATTTCTTAAACTGCATTTTAAAGTGCACCTGACACACAATGATTAACTTCACTGCAAATATCCTGACCTTGGCCAAGTTGGGTAAAACACTTTTATAGTTGGGCCTATATCCAATTTTACTGAAAGTGACTTGGAAACTGATTTAATTGTGAAATGAAATTAAATTTCATTGTTTTCTTCTTCCACTATGCATGTGACTACAACCATTTTTCATCAGAACTCTATTGGCCTTTTGTCTATTGGCCTTTTGTCTATTGGCCTTTTCTGACTAAGAAAAACAAACAAACAAGCAAAAAAACATTGCAGAAATATACCATTACCAAAAAGATGTTTGGTAGGCATTCAGAAACAAGGATACATCCAGTATCTGATAATATGCAGTTTAAAATCCGGTGTCCCTTTTACCTTTTGTTTTTCTCTTCCATTAATCTTTGTACTGTCCATAGTTAAAGCTATTTTTATCATTATATTCGTTGCCAAAAAGATCTCTCCATTTAGAAACCAACATGCACCTCCCTGACCCTGTTCCAGAGTCTGTCCTTTGACAAGGAACAAGAGCAAGCTGTTGGCTCAGTGTCAATGGCAGGCTTTAAAGTCATCAGCGATAGGAAACAATAAAGAAATTCAAGCTCTCTTCAACTTGAAATTGTCACCTCTTTAACATTCATTCTCATTTGCCCTGCCAGTGCAGCAACCAGAAGTCTGCAACAGCTTCAAATTTAAGCCTTAATTAGAAGTAAATTTTCCTAGCAAGTCAGGTGGTAAGACATTTTAGGATATATGTGACTGATTTACAGAAAATAAAATTTAATATATAGAAAATAAATAAATAAATAAATAATGAAATAATATTTTAAAAGAAATCCCTGGGCTTCTATTCAATTGCTGCATTTGTTTGAACTAATCCCGTCCCCTACACATAAGAGGATTGGAAACAAGAACTCCCCAAGAATATGGTCCAATTATATTATACACTTTTCAATTCACAGCAAGTAATATTGACAGGTAACTTTACAGATCCAGTTAATGGCAGGAATATATTTGATCCTTAAATTAGTATTTAAAAATCCAGACTTCATTTTACTATTTATGTGTGTGTAAATTTACAAATGTCTTCTGACTTTCTCCCGCTGTCCATCTGTAGAAAGATAATGACGATCATGTATACTCCTTTTCATGTGGAAAAGAATCTTCTTGAGTAACACTGAAAGTCAATAAATGCATGCTGTTCATGCACTGAAAAGCCCCTTTTGAAAATGAGATAAGCTCAGTGAAGATTTTTTCATTATTATTACTCTTATTATTATTTTACCTTTAATACTTAAAAAATACAGTGTGTGTTCCCCTTACATAATGTCTTCATGGCAGTCTTCATTTACTGTCACCTTGCCATTGCATGGATTTCAGACAGGATGAAGATACATCTTTGTGTTCTTTCTGCATGGCTCAGCAGATTTAGATCTGTTTGTTTAGACAGGAGGAGAGGCTAAAACAATACATATAAATGTGTAATTTGATCCCAATTCTTTTCAACTCCTTGACACTAGGTAAAAGGCAGAGAGTTTCAGGCAAAAACAGACACTTATTTGTCTGTAAGAACAAAGTAATTCATGTAAAAACAACCTACTTACTTTATTAGATTTCCTCATTACCTATATTGTCAAAAATCATAAATTAGCAAGCTATAAATCTTAAAGATTTAGGGTTTAAATATCAAAAACTTTAAAGGGAGGCATGAGAAGAAAGGAAGAACACTTCTTTTTATTTACCATCTTTGTTTAGTCTTTAGAGTAAACAAAGGTCAAATTTCAATTTTTTCTCTATAGCTAAAAGTGAACAAACTTCTCTTTGTTTTCTTCTACCCTCAGTGAAAGATGTATTTAATATCTGTTCTCAGGAATGAGAGCTTGAGGTAAACATTAAACTATCACCATTTTATAAGAAAACAACAAGGACTGGCCATGTTCCAAAATTGTCACTAGAAAGAAGAAAGTGATTTTCCTGTTGCCTTACCTCATGAATAGATAACAAAGTTGTATTCAAAACAAACCAGATATAAGACATTTATTTCTTTGTGTGTGAAGCTGAGCTCCTGCCCAGGTTCCTAAATCTGAAGGAAGACACAACTATTTACAGGGCTATGATGAAAGGCCCTTGCTCTAAAAAACAATTCAAATTCTAGGAGCAGCATGACCACATAGTGTGGCTACAAACCATGGCTTACAAAGTCCACATTTCAAAGGCTAAATTTCATGAATCTTCAGATCAGACATACTTTAGATAGCAAGGCCACCATAGAGAATGCAACAGATCTTTGTCTTAAACCCTTTATCTGTTTTCAAAAAATGAAAAACTCGTTTACAAGTTATCACAGAAGCATATGGTAACATAAAATCTTCCTCAGTTAAAAATAAAACTTTTAAACTGTGTATAACTGAAGATGCATTCTCATCTGCCTGAACCAGTAGCCCCCAAAAAAGGCATATTCTATTACAGTTAAAACTTAGATAAACACACCCCAACTTTAGCTAATATTTGCCTTTTTTTTTTTTTTTCAGTTTAGTCTAAGTCGAGCTCTTTTATTTTTTTATTTTATTTTTTCCTTCAGTAACAATCCATTGTTTCTCTGATTTTTCTACTAAAGCTATCTCAGCTGATTTGCTTTACAATGTATCAATTACTTCATTTCTTTCTCTCCAATAAAAAACAAGTTGCAGTAGTCTTCTCTCCTTCCTTTCATGAAAACTCAACATCTCTAATGTTTTTTCCAAGTTATTCTGAATCATTTTTATGTTGCTCAGAGTACCCACTGGTAACTTGTATGTGGTACCCAATGGTACCCAATGGTAACAGAGTACCCAATGGTAATTTATGGTTGATAGTCGGCTGAATATGAGCCAGCAATGTGCTCAGGTGGCCAAGAAGGTCAACAGCATCCTGGCCTGTATAAGAAACAGCATGGCCAGCAGGGCCAGGGAGGTGATCGTTCCCCTGTACTCGGCTCTGGTGAGGCCGCACCTCGAGTACTGTGTTCAGTTTTGGGCCCCTCGCTACAAGAAGGACATGGAGGTGCTCGAGCGAGTCCAGAGAAGGGCAACGAAGCTGGTGAGGGGCCTGGAGAACAAGTCTTATGAGGAGCGGCTGAGTGAGCTGGGCTTGTTCAGCCTGGGGAAAAGGAGGCTCAGGGGTGACTTTATCGCTCTCTACAGGTACCTCAAGGGAGGCTGTAGCGAGGTGGGGGTTGGTCTGTTCTCCCACGTGCCTGGTGACAAGACGAGGCGGAATGGTTTTAAGTTGCGCCAGGGGAGGTTTAGGTTGGATGTTAGGAAGAACTTCTTTACCGAAAGGGTTGTTAGACATTGGAACGGGCTGCCCAGGGAAGTGGTGGAGTCACCATCCCTGGAGGTCTTTAAAAGATGTTTAGATGTAGAGCTTAGGGATATGGTTTAGTGGGGACTGTTAGTGTTAGGTCAGAGTTTGGACTTGATGATCTTGAGGACTCTTCCAACCTAGAAAATTCTGTGATTCTGTAATAGGTCCTTGTCAGCAACAAAGTTTATATTTATGTTCACTGCCTATCTTCACGCTTCACTCAATCTGGAGAAGGATTTATAAAATTGAGATTCCCAGGTGTTCTTACTGCTCACATTTTTGTAATAAATATTGAACATTTTTTAAAACAGTATTGAAAATATGAAAACTAAATAATTGACAGTAATATGGACATAAGTCTGAGCAGCAGGATTAGCAAAACTTTAAGGGTTATTTATATTTCTATAAAATATATCTATCATTTAAATGATGATTTATAAGTATCTATAATTTAAAATTCAATTGCATTCACTTCCATGGAAACTAAGTGTCCACCTCCAGCTAAATAACAACAAAATTTTTGAGCCTCTAATTCCCACATTCTACATTGAAAATCCCCAACATAATCAATTTGGAGAGTATATCTGTCCACCTACATTACTCTCATAGACAGGTTAAACATATGCTAGTCCTGTGTTATGCAAATTCAAGCTCACTTAGTCAAATGAGGATGAACAGGAAATAATTATAAAGGTTGTGGAAGCAAAGATGAAAAATACTTGGTAAAACTTATCCTGAGCACAGCAGTTTAGCATTCAATATAAAAGGAAACATACATTTTTACCTGTGAAGTAAGCATTTGACACTAAAGCAAAGGAATGAAAGAAATAGTACAAAAACTTCAGTTCTGTTTTTTGCAGTGTCTCCTCCCTGATGTATTTCTGCAATATTTTGTCAACTAGAGAACTACTATATTGAAAAACTGTAAGTTCCCTCGGCTGCTGTTTGTTTAAAACATAGTACCACCTCTGATTCCACACATTTCTTTTAGGGTAAACAGTCCTTTCAACACCATCAAAGAGAAACGTCTTTTGAATCTCTTTTTACTTTTTCCTTTTTTCCTTCTTTTCTCTCTCTCTTTTTTTTTAAAAAAAAAAAAAAAATCTTTCTGACAATAGGAGAAATCATGACTGTGTAAGGGTGCAGCAGGTTATAGTTCAATTTAAGAAAAATCCTTGGAGAATTTAACTTAATCCAGAGGCAAACAGAATAAACTAAATTTTACTGTGAAAGGAGGTTGAATTTCTGAACTGGCTTTTCACCTTAGAAACCTGAATTCAAATCCGGTAATGGATGCCAAAAAAATAATCTTAAAATCGTTCAATAAAAATATATTTTGGCAGTTCTGATTGCCCAGAAAGTACCAGGAAGTCAATGATGATGGAAAGAAGGAAAGAAGGAAAGAAGGAAAGAAGGAAAGAAGGAAAGAAAAAAAGAAAGAGAGAGAGAACGAGAGAGAGAACGAGAGAGAGAACGAGAGAGAGAA
>NC_048926.1:42085197-42095197 GCF_011077185.1 Oxyura jamaicensis
AACGAGAGAGAGAACGAGAGAGAGAACGAGAGAGAGAACGAGAGAGAACGAGAGGAAGGAAGGAAGGAGGGAAGGAAGGAAGGAAGGAAGGAAGGAAGGATAAGGATAAGGATAATAAAAAGTGTAAGGTTAAAATAATAATCATCATAATTTAATGTAGGCTTTAATCTCCTTATTTTCTTTAGTAGTGAAATTTCCCTCTCCTCAAAACCAACACCGGAAACTGTATGCATAAAACAACCAGATCCCTCTGTGTCTTCACCAGACCCTCAACTTCATGTGAAAATACAGTCCTGTGAATCATTTAGTAGAGCATTCAGCACATGTTGGGACATACTTTAATGACAGTTCTGCTCAAGGACTGTGTTTCACTTCCTCACACAATTAATTGCATTATTTGTCAGAGTTCTAATGAAGATGAGTTGTTATGTCTTTATACAACTGTCTTGGGGGAGAGAGACAGCCACAGAGACAGGGAATTTGGACAGACATACATTGTTTATCAGGAACAGAAGTAAGGAGATAATTAGTCAGAAACCAGAGGATACTTTGGTAGGTCTGTTATAATGATTTTATTGTCTCAGGTGAATCCTAGAAGTCCCTGAAAGCTGAATATTAAGGAACTTGTTAAGAGCAAGGGAGGAAAGGAAACAGACAGAAGAGATAAACAGAAAACATCAGAATACCTTAAATATAATAAGTATCTAAAAGGCCTGCAGTTGCTTGCCTGTAGTTCCAATTGATATATGCCACATTTAAAACTATTAGAAAGCATTTCTCCAATTTCTAATACTGTTAAGGAAGCATAACAACACCTATCAGTACAAATTTTATTCAAATTTCAATGAAGATATCTAAATTAAACTGGAAATTTTCCAAGGACCAACATGAGATCATAGGATCAAAAAATCATAGAATATCCCAATTTGGAAGGGAACCACAAAGATCGTTGAGTCCAACTCCTGGCTCCACACAGGTCTTCCCAAAAATTCAGACCAAATGACTAAGAGCACAGTCCAAACTCTTCTTAAACTCTGACAGGCTTTGTGCCATGCTACATCCCTAGGAAGCCTGTTCCAGTGCACAACCACCCTCTCGGTGAAGAACCTCTTCATTATATACAACCTGAACCTCCCCTGTTGCAGATTGACTCCATTCTCTGGGTCCTGTCACTGGTCACTAAAGAGTATAGATCAGCACCTGCCCCTCCACTCCCCCTCATGAGGAAGCTGTAGGCCACAATGAGGTCTCCCCTCAGCACCCTCTTTTCCAGGCTGAAGAAGCCAAGTCACCTCAGCCACTCCTTATATGTCTTCCCCTCTAGGGCCTTCACCATCTTTATGGCCCTCCTCTGGATACTCTCTAATAGTTTCACATCCTTGTTATACTGTGGTGCCCAGAACTGCACACAGTACTCGAGGTGAGGCTGCACAGCGCAGATTAGAGTGGGAAAATCACTTCCCTTGACCAACCTGCAATGCCGTGCTTGATGCACCCCAGGATAAGGTTGGTCCTCCTGGCTGCCAGGGCACGCTGCTGGCTCCTATTCAGCTTCCTACCAACCACAACCCACAGAACCTTCTCTGTGGGGCTGCTGTCCAGCATCTCATTGCCTAGTCTGTACATATAGTCAGGGCTGCCCCTTCCAAGGTGCAGGACCCGGCACTCGCTCTTGTTAAAGTTAATAAAGTTGGTGATTGCCCAGCTATTCAGCCTGTCTAGATCAGATATTGCTCAGCTCTCATCTGTGCAGATATTGCAGTTACCTTCAGATTTTGACTGAAACAGGGTCTCATCAAGAATGGATTCTCTCACTGTGTAAGATGCTTCCCTTGCTTTTTTTTTTTTTTTTTTTTTTTTTTAATCCAAATTAGTGGCAAGATGCACAACAGATCACAGAACTGAAATAAAAACAAAGCATAAGAACAATTTAAGACTTGCTCTAATTCCAGGCTTATTACAGCAAAGACAAAGTGAGATAAGTGTTAATGTTCTGATACTCTATAATAAAATTGGGAATTATTGAAACAATGTAATGAATGGCTATTACAACAGAGAACAACCATTATATTTCTATAATAATAATACTCTTCAGTCAGCAGACACCCTTAAACCCTGAAAGATATCAGTTCCAAATATTTTTTGCATCAATGGGGCTTGGCTTCAAAAGAAGTATCTGCCCAGATTCAACTGATTATTCACAATTTTGTGATTCTGAAAGCAAATTCTTAAATAACTAGATCCTTACAATCTATACAGTGAGATTCTGCAGCAAGACTTTGTTTATTCTGGGTAAGTACTTTTTTAACCAAAATTCTGTATCTGCACAGATTTTGGATCTTAGACCCATAAAGAAAAATTTAGTTAACGTGATACTCATTGAACTAGCAGGTAAAATAAACATACATATGCACATATATAGAATATTTCCCAGCTTCCAACTTATGTTATTTTAGGTTTTTCAGTGACCTATTCAACTAATTCCATCACCTTTATCAGTTAGCATTCTACAACTAGGGTTTATTTACTCAACTCATGGAGAATATTTTCAGCACCACATTTTCATGACAAATTATTGTTATTTTTTTAATCTTCCTTAGCTTTTTCCCAGTACAAACGTGTAATCCTGATCAATACTGGTAAACATATCTTCTTAAAAAAAGTTAAATTGACATACATGTCTACTGCTCATATAGTAACTTATTTCCCAGTTCCTTTTTACCTTCCTCTGAGGTATACACTGTCAGTAATTTTCTTGCTGTCAGCTGATACATGCTTTCTTTGCTTTTCTCTATCTGGCTAATGCAGTTCACCACAATACACTATATTTTCCCTTTTTAGTACCACCTGAGGGCCAAACAAAAAATTTACAGGAGTCAGGTAGGATTTATGAACAGCTTAAGCTCACTCTGTTTTTACAATATAAAGAGGAATATCACCAAGCTGCTAACACCCCAGGATGAGGCATAGCATGTTTATAAAACTGGCCTCCCTAAGACAACAAAGATGTAGCTTTTTTGTAAAAGTGTTTCAGGTTACAGTCATTTTTGTAGAATACTTGATGAGCGGATACTCAATGCCGGCACCTTCCTTTTAAAACTAAAGTATTGTTGTGCAGACAAGGGAGGGGAAGGGGAGAGGTGGGGACGGGGGGAAGGGGTTGGGGAGTGCGGGTATTGCTTTCACTTATTCAAAATTTAGAGAAAAAAAAAAAGAAAATCCCCGGGTAATATGTGCCTGCAAAGATGCTGAAAGACAGAACGACATGCAGGAAAGGAGTAGGTAGCCATCATGAAGAATAAACCTGCTATTAGGGAAGAATTAAGGTCATGTAAAGGTTATTTTCCACAGTGTCTTTTTATGGTTTCTTTTTTATTTTAAGGATTCAGTGGCATTTTCACACGTAATTTTGTTACAATCATATTGCATTCAAAAAATTTCATTGCATTCAAAAAATTTAAGAATTGAGTGTACTTTACTTTTTGTAAAGAGGAGTATCAGAATGTATCAGTCTGAGTTATTTTACCAAATCATTCATATAGCTCTGATTTGTGTCTCTCTATATGTGTACTTAATGTCTACCTGTCCTATGACTTTATAAAATAACTATCCCAATGGTGTATAAGCAAAGTTTTGCATTTCAAATGCAACTGGAGTCCCATGAGAGCCAGATTAAACACCCAGTTAAACACTGATTTAAATGTAAAATTAGATTGGATTACCATCATGGCATTCAGCTTGATCTGAACTCAGAATGTTTCTGGGCTCATTTATCCTTGCAGAAAATCACAGTGTTTTGCACTGAGTTTAACACTCTGACATGGCAAACAAGCATGCTACATAACATCTAAGGAAATAAACTTTAAAGTGAAAGAAACCGAAAAGCATAATTACCCAAGGCAAACTGTTTTGTTCATTCAATTATTACAATTCTTTTTAAAGGCTTATAGTCTACCATAGTATAGAACAATTTAAACCTCAGTTGCTTTCCTCTTTGAAACTGAGGCACTTCTCTTTTTTTCCCCTTTTGATGAACTTTTCTTTTAATACAATGGTAGTTCAGACACAGTGTATATCTACCGACCTTCTCAGAACATAGGAGAAAAAAACTCACATCATTATGCATTTACCTTTGCATTAGGTTGCAATGCACAAATAAGCAAATAGTTTAACAATTCCAAAGGAGTATAATTTATTTCAGGTTCAAGTATCAGCTTGCTTGTTTTGCTGCTGCTAATCACCTCTTAAATAAACAATTGCTTTCTCTATGTACTGTGCCTCATTTCACTTTCAAATTATGTGTGTGTTTTGCTCCTAACAGCTTATTATGATCTATAATTAACAATTTTGCTGAAAGCAGAGCCTTGCATTGAAAAGAGCCCACATGCTATCTGGGAAATACTTGAAAAAGAAGGCCTCTGTTTTAATAACAAACTGACAACTTGAAGTTGTCAGTTGTATGTATTCTGGTACAATTTTCTTATCTACTCTATTTCAATATCACAGAATCACAGAATAGTCTAGGTTGGAAGAGACCTCCAAGATCACTGAGTCCAACCTCTGACCTAACACTAACAAGTCCTCCACTAAACCATATCCCTAAGCTCTACATCTAAACGTCTTTTAAAGACCTCCAGGGATGGTGATTCAACCACTTCCCTGGGCAGCCTGTTCCAGAGACTAACAACCCGTTCAGAAAAGAAGTTCTTCCTAATATCCAACCTAAACCTCCCCTGGTGCAACTTAATCCCATTCCCCCTCGTCCTGTCACCAGGCACGTGGGAGAATAGACCAACCCCCACCTCGCTACAGCCTCCTTTCAGGTACCTGTAGAGCGCAATAAGGTCACCCCTGAGCCTCCTTTTCTCCAGGCTAAACAGTCCCAACTCCCTCAGCCGCTCCTCATAAGACTTGTTCTCCAGGCCCTTCACCAGCTTCGTTGCCCTTCTCTGGACTCGCTCAAGCACCTCCATGTCCTTCTTGTAGTGAGGGGCCCAAAACTGAACACAGTACTCGAGGTGCGACCTCTCCAGAACCAAGTACGGAGGGTCAATCACTTCCGTGGACCTGCTGGCCATGCTGTTTCTTATGCAAGCCAGGAAGCTGCTGGCCTTCTTGGCTACCTGAGCACACTGCTGGCTCATATTCAGCCGACTGTCAACCACTACTCCCAGGTCCTTCTCTGACAGGCAGCTTTCCAGCCACTCATCTCACAGCCTGTAGCACTCCTTGGGGTTGTTGTGCTCCAGGTGCAGGACCCGGCACTTGGCCTTGTTGAACTTCATACTGTTGGCCTCGGCCCATCAGTCCAGCCTATCCAGATCTTCCTGCAGAACCTTCCTACCCTCAAGCAGATCGACACATGCACCTAACTTGGTGTTGTCTGCAAACTTGCTGAGGGTGCACTCGATCCTCTCGTCCAGATCATCGATGAAGATGTTAAAGAGGACTGGCCCCAGGGGGACTCCACTAGTGACTGGCCTCCAACTGGATTTGACTTCATTCACCACAACTCTCTGGGCCCGGCCATCCAGCCAGCTCTTAACCCAACAAAGTGTATGCCAGTCCAAGCCATGAGCAGCCAGTTTCATGAGGAGAATGCTGTGGGGAACGGTGTCAAATGCCTTACTGAAGACAAGGTAGACCACGTCCACAGCCTGTCCCTCATCCACTAAGCATGTCACCTTGTCATGGAAGGAGATCAGGTTCGTCAGGCAGGACCTGCCCTTCATAAACCCATGCTGACTAGGCCTGATCGTCTGCTTGCCCTGCAACTGCCGCATGATGACACCCAAGATAATCTGCTCCAGGAGCTTCCTTGGCACTGATGTTAAACTACCAGGCCTATAGTTCCCCGGGTCTACCCTCCGGCCCTTCTTGTAGATGGGCGTCACGTTTGCTAGCCGCCATTCGAGTGGGACCTCCCCCGATAGCCAGGACTGCCAATAAATGATGGAAAGCGGCTTGGCCAGCTCTTTCACCAGTTCTATCAATACCCTCAGGTGGATCCCATCCAGCCCCATTGACTTGCATACATCCAGATGCTGTAGCAGGTCACCAACCATTTCCTTGTGGACTGTGGGGGCCACATTCTGCTCCCCATCCCCTTCCACCAGCTCAGGGTACTGGGCATCCAGAGAACAACTGGTTTTGCTGTTAAAGACTGAGGCAAAGAAGGCGTTAAGCGCCTCAGATTTTTCCTCATCTCTGGTTACTAAGTTTCCCCCCATATCCAGTAAAGGATGGAGATTCTCCCTAGTCCTCCTTTTTGTACTATCTTTTTTTGTATTTATAAAAACATTTTTGTTGTCTTTAACAGCAGTAGCCAGATTGAGCTCCAGATGAGCTTTGGCCTTTCTAATTTTGTGCCTGCACCACCTTGCAACATTTTTATAGTCCCCCTGAGTGGCCCGCCCTCTTTTCGAAAGATTATAAACCCTCTTTTTTCTCCTAAACTCGAGCCACAACTCTCTGTTCAGCCAGGCTGGTCTTCTGCGCCAGCTCATCTTTGGACAAATATTCATGGATACTCAATATTCAATATATGTAATATATTGAATACAATATTTTTAAGCAAAAATATTAGTACTTGGAAAGAGATTTTCCACAGCAATTTTGGATATTCCTACAAGATTGCAGTCATTCTTGGGGAAGTCTTAGCAGAATCTTAACATCAGAAGTGAAAAGTGCTGAAACAAATGAGGACTGAAGACAGAAATTGATGTAGCAGGAACAAAAATGCCCACAAATTCTCAAGTTCTTAGCAAATTCTGGCATATTTGAAAGCCCTTCGCATGATACACTGTTCTAGGGCTAGGTTTTGTGTGTGAAGCTAAGGTGACCCTGAGCATCCACTTTGTAGGATTGGTTTATAGAATCCAGAAGTTCTGTGGAAAATTCCTAATTTTTTTTTTTTTTTTTTTCTGAATAGGAACAAAATTTATGAGTTTTTATCTATATCACTCTTGCACAATTTTTAAGTCCACAGTGGAAATCTGCAGTTGTGAGAAACTGATTTCTAAGAGTCTCTGATCATCTGCATGCCCTAAGTGTGAACAATAACCTCAACAGCACTGCCATGCAAAGGATCGCAATGTGGGCTGCACCAGGAGCATTTAGCTTCTACCATAATAAAAAGAAAGAAGCAAGAGTACAGACATAGCAGCAGAGCTGAAATTATAACTTGCTAAGTTAACCAATTAATCATCTTTAACATCTGCATTACAAGCAAATGGTTTTTAAAAATCATATCTCATCTCAGACTATTGGTACAACAAGGAAGGATGCAGCTCATATCCCCATGACCTAGGTTATCTAGGAAAATGCATTCATTTTTTAAATATTGGAACTTTACTTTTTAATACACGCTTGCTAAATGAAAAAAAAAAAAAAAAAAAAAGTGAAAGCAATCAAACAAACAAAAAAACATTCAACAATAAAAAGGTTTTTGGAAGAACTTGCAAAGCAACCCATAAATCTTAGAGGAATGATTCCAAATTCTTCCATATAAATCCCCTCCTTAAAAATAAAAAATAAAAAAATAAAAAAAATTTATGTGCCCACTTATATATTATACACTTATATACACTTAACCCACTTATATATTATACATTCTTCAGGGCAAAAATATTGTTACTTAAATTACATTCATATGATTCCTTGATTAAAAAAAAAAAAAAAAAAAATCAATTTGCCAGATCAATTTTTCTTAAACAAGTTCATCATACTCTGGAGCAATAAACCAATCAATAGGGAATGTTTTTCAGATGCTTTGTAGCCAACCCACTTTAGTAATTGCTAGAATTTCATATCGACAGGTGATAGGATGCTTTGAAGGATGAATTGATCTGTTACCCTGTAGAGCTACAAGGCAACAATGAAACAATAAAGATATACCCCCAGAGGGTCAGGGTTTGGAAATCAAACAGGAGGTAAGCTGTTACATTATGCATTTGACCCTGGAGGTAATTCAAGAGTGCAAGTTCTTTGGTTGCATTTGAAGCCACAGAAAGGAAAGAGGAAAGGAATAGCTACTGCATAACTATGAAATGATTTTTTTTTTTTTTTTTAATTGAAGAAAAGGATGTTGCACATCACCACATGAGTTGGATTCATGGTACCAAACAAAAATAAACCAGAAACAGATCCAAAAGTTTGCTAAATGGTGATTAACATCCCTAAGATTCTTGGTTTTGGTCACAAGTTATTGGATCATAGAATCATAGAACGGTTTGGGTTGGAAAGGATCTTAAAGATCATCTAACTCTAACCCCCCTGCTATAGGCAGTGATGCCACCCGCTAAACTAGGTTGGCCAAGGCCCCATCTAAACTAGACTTGAATACCTCCAGGGATGGGGCATCCAAAACTTCTTTGGGCAACTTGTTCCAGTGCCTCGCTGCCTTTACAGTGCCCTTCCTCCTAACGTCTAGTCTAAATTTATCCTCTTTTAGTTTAAGACCATTCCCCTTGTCTTATGATTACGTACCCAAGTAAAGAGTCCTTCTCTATCTTTCTACCCCTTTAGGTATTGAAAGGTCACAATGAGGTCTCCCTGGAGCCTTCTCTTCTCCAGGCTGAACATGCCCAACTCTCTCAGCCTTTTTTTCATAAGACAGGTGCTCCAGCTCACTGATCATCTTCACAGCCCTCCTCTGGACTTGCTCTAACAGGTCCACATCATACTTGTGCTGGGGGCCCCAAATCTAGGTCCAGAACTCCAGGCAGGGACTCACAAGGGCAGAGTAGAGGGGGACAACCACCTCCCTTGACCAGTTGGCCACTCCTCTTTTGTTGCAGCCCAGAATGCAGTTGGCCTTCTGGGCTGCTAGCATGCACTGCTAACAAGAAAGTCATAAGAAATTACACATAAGCAGCTACAGTGAGTAAAAGGATTTCCAACTAACAATACAGAGAGGGAAATTATTTGCCCTGTAATTATCCTGAACAGCTGCACTCCATATTTCCACAACCTACCAACTCAGTATGATATCATAATATATAAAAAACAGTTACTGAAATCAAGGCTTGATTCATTATGAAAAGTACTCCAGGTTGTGTGCTCAGGTCACATTCTTGCATGCCTTTTGTAGAAATATGAATCTACCTACAAAGCTGAAAGGAAAATTTAAGGCCTCTATTCGTGTCACAGAATCACAGAATCACAGAATTTTAAGGGTTGGAAGGGACCTCAAGAGATCATCAGGTCCAACCTCCCTGCCAAAGCAGGTTCCCTAGAGCAGGTTGCCCAGGTAGGTGTCCAGATGGGCCTTGAATATCTCCAGAGAAGGAGACTGCACAGCCTCCCTGGGCAGCCTGTTCCAGTGCTCCACCACCCTCATCATGAAGAAGTTCTTTTTCATGTTGGTGTGGAACTTCCTGTGATCCATTTTGTGGCCATTGCCCCTTCTCCTATCCCCACAAACCACTGAAAAGAGATTGTCCAAATCCCTCTGTCTCCCACCCTTAAGATATTTGTAAAAATTAATAAGATCCCCAAATACTAATGGCCAAAGGTTTGGACTTTTTCTAAGCTCAGTTAAACCACTGACTTGGCTACAAGAATTATTTTTTTTTTTTAATAATAATAATAAAAACATTTTTTTGTCATTTCTGATAGTCTCTAATTGAGGAAGAAGCAATTAGACAAAGCTATCAAACGATATCAAATTTCAGCCCAGAGAAGTTAACAAAAAAAAAAAAAAAAAAAATGCTGCCATCTGCAGGCACAGGATTCAGTACTGCCCTCTGTTACTTAAGTACTTGGAGCTTTCACACCTTAGGACAGACATAGGCATGGTGAGCACTGCTCTACAAAGCACAGAGCACTAGTGCTATCAAACTCACACTTCAGGCACCGCTGCCAGTGAGCAGCACCTGTCTCCTGTAAATGCAACCAGACGACAAAGAATGCCTTATTTTCCCTTTCTGGTCATTAGTTCAAACCATCTCAGTATCTCTGTTAAGCCGATACAAATAGATTAGTGGAATATATGGAAAGC
>NC_048926.1:42100197-42103310 GCF_011077185.1 Oxyura jamaicensis
GAGAGTGTGTGAAGTTTTATTTATAGATAGATAGAGAGATAGACAGATAGATAGATAAAGCAGTCTTGAGACTGAAAAAAAATCATAAAAATTATGGCTGGTGCTGAACACAGTTGGTTCTAAAGATAATTAACATCTGTATATTAAACTATTGCCAGCAGTGGAAAATGAGTTTCCTGGAGACCCTTACTTCAATAGATTTATTTTTATTTTATTTTTTAATATTTGACCCTTAACTGCAGGTAAACTTAGCACTTCTGAAAGACAGACTATTAATTCAAATGTTATCACCTGTGGGAGCTCCTAGTATTAGAGAATATAAGTATGAATCCTTGTAAATATTGCAAGAGGAAAACGTGAACATAGAAAACAGAGACCTCCCACACCAGTATGGTAAAAAGAGAGTTGGGATTTCTTCATCTGTGATGTGTTGACAAGGTTTGGGAGGTATGGCAGTTGACAGCAGCAACTCTCAGGAATTTTAATCTGCATATGACTCAGATAGCATAGTCAATATTCCTCTGTAAATAGTATTTCCACCAGTAAATATTTGGTTGGGTTAGCTAATACTTAAAAATATCCTCTTGTCTTTAACACAGATAGGTATTATTTTTATTGAAAAACTCCTTAATATTCTTCCTGTATTGAAGACCCTTATTAGGGGAACTGTACAAATCTAGTAAGAGACCACCTGTTCTCAGAGTAATAACTGAAAGATATGTAGGTCAGATGGGCAAGTGCAGAGGTTATGTACACTGGTATAAGGAGGAGACAGGAAAATTATCTACAACACACAACAGCAATTTCCCATTACATTATCCAGAGCACACACACAGCATACATGTTCTAATTTGCTATCTCAAGGTGTTTAATGCCACTAGAAAACTTCTCTGTGTCTATGTTTATACATCCATGTATTAATCTTGTATGTGACAGAGTTAATTTTCTCATTAGTGGCTTGTATGGTGTTGTGTTTTGGTTTCTGAGGCCTTGAGCAACCTGATCTAATGGATGGCGTCCCTGCCTATGGCAGGCAGGCTGGAACTACATGAACTTTGAGGTCCCTTCCAACCCAAGGCATTCTATGATTCTATGATAAACACTGCTGTTTTAGTTTTTTTCTGAGCAGATCTTACACTGAGTAAAGGACTTTTCCACTTCTCCCCCTACCCCACCTGTGAGGAGGCTGGGAGTGCACAAGAGGCTGGGAGGGGACACAGCCAGGACAGCTGACTCTAACTGACCAGTAGGATATTCCATATCATATGACATTATGCACAGCAGTAAAACATGGCAGAAAGAAGAAGGATGGAGGAGGAATATTTGGAGTTATGGCATTTGTCTTCACAAGTTCTCATGATGTTGGAATATGTGATCTTGGAGGTCTCTTCCAACCTAGACGATTCTGTGATTTTGTGAGTTACAATTACACATGATGAAGCCCTGCTGTCCTGGAAATGGCTAAACACCTGCCTGCTCATGGGAGCTAGTGAATTTGTTTTGCTTGCACATGCCACTTTTCTTTTACGTATTAGTCTCTTTGTCTTGACCCACAATATTTCTCACTGTTACCCTTCCAAATCTCTCCCTCATCCCACTGTGTAACAGTGAGTGAACAACTGTGTGGGGCTAGTTTGCCTACATGTGTTAAAGTGCAAGTCTAGTATTATTTCCTTAGTCATTTCTGTCTTATCCAGTGACTTCATATTCTCCCTCTTCGGAGGCTCTGTAATCTTGGTTCCTCAAGATTTGGTATTACCATTACTTCACTAGTGGTGAAGCAAGCTGGAGCTATTTGAGGAAGGCTTGCAATTGCTTGTGTATCACAGAACTGTAGGGGGTTGGAAGGGACCTCGAAAGATCATCGGGTCCAACCCCCCTGCCAAAGCAGGTTCCCCAGAGCAGGCTGCCCAGGCAGGTGTCCAGATGGGCCTTGAATATCTCCAGAGAAAGAGACTCCACAACCTCTCTAGGCAGACTGTTCCAGTGTTCTGTCACTCTCACGGTGAAGAAGTTCGGTGTGGAACTTCCTGTGTTCTATCTTGCAGCCATTGCCCCTTGTCCTATCCCCACAAACCACCGAGAAGAGGTTAGCTACATCCTTCTGTCTCCCACCCCTCAGATATTTATAGACATTGATAAGATGCCCCCTCAGTCTCCTCTTCTCCAGGCTGAACAGACCCAGGTCTCTCAGCCTGTCCTCATAGGAAAGATGCTCCAGGCCCCGTATCATCTTTGTGGCCCTCCACTGCACTCTTTCCAGGAGATCCCTGTCTTTTTTGTACCGGGGAGCCCAGAACTGGACACAGTACTCCAGGCGAGGCCTGACCAGGGCAGAGTAGAGGGGGAGGATCACCTCCCTTGACCTGCTGGCCATGCTCCTTTTAATGCACGCCAGGATCCCATTAGCCCTCTTGGCCACCAGGGCACACTGCTGACTCATGGTCAACCTGTCGTCCACCAGGACCCCCAGGTCCTTCTCCACAGAGCTCCTCTCCAGCAGGTCGTCCCCCAGCCTGTACTGATACTTCTGGTTGTTCCTTCCCAGGTGCAGGACTCTACACTTGCTCTTATTAAACCGCATCTGGTTTCTTCCTGCCCAATGTATGATTTGTCTTAGTTTAGTCCCAGACTGGTAATTCATAATTTCTGGATTAGTAGGATCTGGTGTGTATTCATGCAGATATTCATTACTGAGACATAGTCCTCCAGTGAGAAGGAAGTTGAACAGGACTTCAAGAAGAGTAGAGGTAAGACACACCTGAACTCTTTTGGAAACTCACTCTATTTCTAAGCTGAATAAACATCACATATGAAGAACATGCTCTGGCTATAATTCTCACAGATATTTCTTTTAATCATCTGTAGTTGAAAGCAACATTATAATCAACCTTTGTGTAGTCTAGTGGAATATAGATATATAAAATTATTGATAGTGATAGTGAATAGAAGACACTTCCCATCTGCAGGAAGATGTTGCATTTAAAAAAAAAAAAAAAAAAAAAAAAAAAGTTCAATGCTATTTATTTTTTGATTCTGTGGAAATTAATATCACACACAGAATCACACAGAATTTCTAGGTTGGAAGAGACCTCAAGATCATCGAGTCCAAC
>NC_048926.1:42143310-42255659 GCF_011077185.1 Oxyura jamaicensis
TTTTTTTTTTTTTTTTTTAACCTCCATCATTATTTGATCTGTTTTTCTATCCAGAAAAAACATTGATATCAGTATCCTCCAGACTAATTTTTAATTGATTTATTTATTTTTTAAGATGCAAGGTGTATTATACTTCAGTCTACTTGATTGTTTCTTCAGATTTAGCTGGTGTGAAGTGCGGTTAACACTCAAATTCTGGTAGCATTGCTAAAGAAAGCTGTTAATTCAGATAGATACAATCTGTTACTTAAAAATGTACCAGATTATAAACCCAAAGATCATTTACAATAAAATCATATCACAAAATTATAGCATCACATAATGCATCCATATGTGAAAGCTCATCTCAAAAGCATTTCTCTAAATGACCTTATAAATTACAACAGGGTTGCAAACAGTTGAGCTTGTAAAGAAAATTTACAATGCTGAATAGACCTCTTTTGCTTGTACTCCTCTTCAATTTACATATGTATCCAATTAAACTTCGGACTCAAAATACACTATTTAACCAAGAACAGAGGAGCAGGTTTCATTTCACTGTTCTGTCTGAGAACAACCACCATAACCAACACTTCACCATATAAATGTAACATTTTAGAAACATGCAATACAATCACTATGGCAAGTGGGCAAATACAGCTTGGTTTAGCCATCACATGCTGGCTGAATACAGAACTTAGTAGCCTGTGGAAAAATACAGCGGTTAGTCTTCCAGAGGAAGGAGGCAATTCTAAACCAATAGAAATGTGGACTATATATATTCTTATTATATATATATATATATATAATATTATAATATAGTATATATTATATATATCTCTTTCCCTCAGCAATCTGTCAATATCATTTTAATTGTATAATTTTTCTTGGTGCTTCAGATGATTCAGCAATAGTCTTTCCTCCTCCAAGTCCCAGCCCTCCTCGTACCTTCACAAACTTCCACCAGGGAATTGTGGAGTATACTGTAAAAAAGCTGTACTATGTGTACTACTATCAAAGACCACAGCTTATCACCTGAATTATTTTCTAATATTTCAGCTAAATATTTCTAATATTTCAGCTAAAGCAAAGTAGCATAAATAAGGGTGGTAAATAAAGCTGAGGTAACCAGTGAGGTCTAAATCTCTGATCTTAATGCTCCCCATGAGTGCATTAACAACATTTAAAATAAGTAGAATTAATTCTAGTTTCAATTCTGCTCAGAATTTGTATATCAGGAACAGGCCTCATCTATTCTGGAAAAATGTAACGTCATAGATCTATTAGTCACTCTGCATATAACACTCATCACATGCATGCACCACATTCTTCTTTAAGAAAGAAGAGTTATCCACAGCAGTTGGGATCACCTTTGAACAGGCCAAACATTATATTAGTTAGTTATGTTAGAGTTAGTTCAGAATTTTTCTGATTACTTTTCTGTTCCATAAACCAATTCCATAAACCAACAAAAGACCTAGAAGTTTTTCTGATAGTGATGAAAACAATGGTCACATATGAATTCTTCTCTATATCCATCCATACCCACCTGGTGAGCTTAGGCCTCAGGAATTCACTTCTCTATCAAACCTTTGACATGAAGGAAGGCTGGAGCATGATGATCCCAGTTTTCAAGTCCCACTGCATTCTCACAGTTACTGTCCAATTAACCGTTATGAAAACTGCATGGCGCACCCGCATAACATGCCATGACTGAGAGCATCCCTTATGATGACTCACCACAGAACAAGAGGTCCATGTAAACTCTCCAGCCAGGACTGCAAGAACTGTGCAACTCTGCAGTAACTGAAGGTGTGCAAGAGCTGTGTCTGAGATGATGACTTAGAGATTGGGTTTGTCCACACCATTTCATCCTTAAATTTTCCAAGTAAAGTCATGAGTTGTTTCCTAAGAAACAACTTTCTATACTTTTCCCTTCTGTGGGAAATGTTGATATTTCTACTTCTGGTTCCAGAAAGTCAGAACTTCTAATTTTTTAAGTAGCTGTATCATTTTGCTGTCTATTAAAGTAGTCAAATCAGCATCATGAGAAAAGGAGCATCACTGAAAAAAAGAATATCTTCTGTGCTATTTATTTCTGTTTTCTTATGTGGGTCTGCTGATGTTCTTAATATCAGAATTTTAACAAAGGGGTCAGACCAC
This sequence comes from Oxyura jamaicensis, assembly GCF_011077185.1. Classification (NCBI taxonomy): domain Eukaryota; kingdom Metazoa; phylum Chordata; class Aves; order Anseriformes; family Anatidae; genus Oxyura; species Oxyura jamaicensis. The sequence continues at coordinate 42,145,453 of NC_048926.1, forward strand.
ACTTTATGATTTTCTTTACTTCCTTGCAATGGCCACAAAACTGGTACCAGCACCTGAAGACCTGAACAGAGCTATGATACATAGGGGAATTGGGACCTATTCACCTGCCACCTTGTTCAAGTGCAAGGGAAGAGGCAGATTATGCCCAAGTGAGCTGGTCTAAGGAAGGCCAGCAGCAGCATCAGCTGCAGCTCAGGGGCACATGCCACCAGCTCAGTGCTGGGCATGCCACCAACACCATCAGAACAGGGGAGACCCCACAACTTGCTTGCACAACTTACCTCTCAGGAGAAGGCAACATTTAGCTGCTATGGCTGCATTATTGATTACCCCCAGCCCCTTAGAGGAAAGGTGGCATCTGTCCTCAAGACCTTCCACAGCTGCCCACACCATGTTGATGCAACCTGTACACTCTCCTTCAGAGGAGGCATTGTAGGCCGTAGTCACCCGATGGATGGGCTCACCTCACGGTACACACAGACACAGAGATATTTTCTTATATACTCTCTTCACCTTCTGTTTTCTGCAAAGGATCTTTATGCTGTTCTGCTGTTGCTGCCCATTGCACATCCCAAAGGAGATGAGAGAACTGCCAGCTAGCTCTAACTTACAGCCAGAGGTGGCCATCTGGGGAGATGAGGTGATCCATGGCTAGCTAGATTTAGTCATAAGATAATTTTGGTGTTTATGACCGTATGTCTGTGATGAGCATTACTCAGAGATACAAGCAATGCCAAAAGAAGGGAGACCAAGATTACAGCAAAGCCCAAAACAATAAGAAATAAATCCAAGTTTGGGAAGGGAGATGTACGCATTTTGTCCTTGCCTAGACATGACTCACCACAACTCTCTCCTCCATGTAGCCCAGAAAGCTGCCCTAGTGCTTCCCTATCTCCCTTCTACTCCAGTCTTTCCCCTGCTCACTTACAAACCATGGCTTTTCATCTATGTCGCTTCCCATGTGCATGGCTGGACATATCATGCATAGTAGGATGTTCTTCAGGGACTACCATTATTCTACTGTTACATTATTTTTTGTCTGCTAATCAGGATACAGTCAGGTCAGTTTCCACTGACCAAACACTAACTGGACACTTAGAAACCGTCCTCACTTTTGACACAATGCTGATGCAATAAGGAACTACTATTACCATTTTAAAAAGACACAGAGTGATTAAGCTGTTTGCTCAGAGTCAGCAGCAGAGTCCACAGCTGAAGTCATAAAACCTGAGATCCCAGAAACCAGAGTTATTCATCATCTGTCTCTTTGATAACTCTGATGTTACATGGGAGTTTCCAGGGATGGTCATGTTTTACTGTTTCTAACAGACCTTAATGAGTCTTTCCCAGATTTGTAAATAGCAGAAAAAAAAAAAAAAAGGGGAGGGGGGGGCTGAGGGGGGGGGGGGAGAGGGTCAAATATTATCAAACAAATTTGCTCTTAAGCTTAACAAAAAAACTGCAGACTAATTACACAATAAAACCTCATGGGATTACACAAACAAGTGCTGCATTGTTTGCATTGAAGTTGAAAGGAAAATAGTTTGTGTACGAAGCAAGAATACTTAACAACTACAGCTATGACCAAAGAACTAATGGTAGTTTTATTTAGAGGTATTTATCAGAAGCTTACTAAAAGATTTTGATCAACCTGGAGACATGCTCTCAGAGGAATTTCTGCACTTTTCTAGCCTTTAGAATAAGTTCTGATCAGGAATTCAGAGGAATTCAGCAGGAACTCTCAGAAGAGACTGAGCCCTTTTATTCTACTCCAGTTGCCTCACATTCTCCTACGTCTCATTCCTGCTCTTGAAAACACATGGCTTACTGTACAGTATCTCCAAATTCAGAAGAACAAGAGACCAACTCACAGGATGCCTTTTATCTCAAAGTTCAAGCACCCAAAAAACACTTGGTTACCCAACAGAACCTGAATCCTGAAAAAGCCAGTTCCTACAGAAAGCTGCATTAAAAATGGGCCAGAAGGATCATTTTCCAGATATATAGAATTTAACTTGAATATTCCTGCTGTTGTACCACATCCAAGGAAAGAAAGTTCTCTTCCTCCTTTTGACCTTTACAATTAGAAATGATATGAGATGCGAATAGAACTACATAATTTAGATTTAGAACTACATAATTTCAAACTAAGTTTGAGTAAGCAGGTTTCACTCTTCCTTCCCCTCTTTATGCTGTATGCAGACATGGTTCTCAGATATTTTTTTGTTGTTGTTGCTCAAAATATTTTTTTTTCTTTTTTTTTAAGGGCCAAATAGCCCTTTGTTTTGTTTCAGTACAACCAATATTTCAGAACAGTATTAAGAGTTTGCACCATTTTTAATCATAAAATGGCTACATAAGAGAAAAACTTTAGCTTCTGACCATGTATCCATTCTTTCTGTTGTAAAAATAAGGAAATTATATTGATAAAACTGTCATTTTAAGGCACTTATTATTGCATTTGGTTTGTATAAGATAACGTTCAGTTAAACACTGTGCTACAGTGAATAGTGCACTGCTGGGTAGACATTCATGATGACAGGTTATCCTGGCTGATCTCTAGTGATTCATGGAGATAGGCGCATTATAACATTAATAAGAAAACTGTATATCACATGAAGGAGCAAAAAACAAAGGAAGATTTAGATGGAGTGTCAGGAAAAAAACTGATCTGCGCAGTTTTAATGTAGAGCACAGTTGTTATGAGTTAAGTATATTGCATCCTTCAGAATAATAAGGAAACAGCAAAGGAAAAATGTTATTCTCTACCAAAAGAAACACTTTTAGGCTACCATGGTTTAAAAGAAGGATGAAACAAACAAAGAAACAAAGAAACAAAGAAACAAACAAACAAACAAAAAAAAAAAAAGCATAGGATCATAGAATATCCTGAGTTGGTAGAGACCCAAGTCCAGCTCCTGGCACCACACAGTTCTACCCAAAAATTCAGACCATATGATGAAGAGCACAGTCCAAATAGTTCTTAAACTGAGACAGGTTTGGTGCAGTGACTGCTTCCCTGCGGAGCCTGTTCCAGTGTGTGACCACCCTCTCGGTGAAGAACCTCTTGCTTATATCCGGCCTGAACCTCCCCTGTCGCAGCTTGACATCATTCCCTGGGTCCTATTGCTGGTCACTAAAGAGCACAGATCAGCACCTGCCCCTCCACTTCCTCTCATGAGGAAGCTGTAGGCCACGATAAGGTCTCCCCTCTGCATCCTCTTTTCCAGGCTGAACAAGCCAAGTCACCTCAGCCACTCCTTGTATGTCTTCCCCTCTAGGCTCTTTACCATTTCTGTAGACCTCCTTTGGACACCCTCCAATAGTTCCACATCCTTGTTATACTGTGGTGCCCAGAACTGCACACAGTACTTGAGGTGAGGCTGCACCAGCACAGAGTAGAGCAGGACAATCACTTCCCTCGACCAACCTGCAATGCCGTGCTTAATGCACCCCAGGATAAGGTTGGCCCTCCTGGCTGCCAGGGCACACTGCTGGCTCATATTCAGCTTCCTACCAACCACAGCCCCCAGATCCCTCTCTCCAGGGCTGCAGGGCTGCTGTCCAGCGTCTCGTCGCCCAGTCTGTACATATGGCCAGGGTTGCCCTGTCCCAGATGCAGAAAGAACAGAAAGGTTTATATTTGTAAATATTGCATAAATTACATCAGGAGACTTGTCAGAACATGAGCCAGCAATGTGCCCTTATGCTAAGAAGGCTAGTGGTATTCTTGACTGCATTAGGTAAAGTACTGCTGGTATATCAAGAGAAATGATCCTTCCTCTCTACTCAGCATTAGTGAGGCTGCACTTGGAGTACCTTGTACAGTTCTGGGCCCCTTGGTACAAGAGATACCTGGACATACTGGAAAGAGTCCATATGGAAAGAAGGCCACCAAGATGATCAAGGCACTTTGCATATCAGGACAGGCTGAGAGAATTGGGCCTGTTCAGCCTAGAGAAGACGAGGCTCAGGGTGAGTATTATCAATGCCTAAAAATACCTAAAGGGAGAGTGCAGAGAAGATGTAGCCAAGCTGTTTTCTGTTGTGCCATGTGCCAGGACAAGAGTCACTGGAGAAAAACTGGAACACAAGGGGCTGTGTCTGCACATCAGGAAGCACTTCTTGAGTGGGTGATGAAACTCTGGTACAGGATGTCCTGAGAGGTGGTGGAGTCTCCCTCCCTCCCTCTTCAAAAGCTGGACATGGTTCTGGACAACCAGCTCTAAGTATAGCTGCTTGAGAAGGGTGGTTGGACTAGATGACCTGTAGAGGTCTGCTTATAACCTTAGCCATTCTGTGATTCTGTGGTATTTCAAGGTTAAGTGACAATTTTGGTAAGTAGGATAAAGGTTCATTAACTCTTTCCCTGTTTTTCTGTAGTATTTCTCTAGACAGTCAACTTTGGACTGTTTATGAACTGGAATCCAGAAACCTTTATTTATATCTGTAATATTCACACAGAGCAACAATTTCCGGAAAACAAACAAACAAACAAACAAACAAACAACAAAACCACTTTAACAATAGAATAACCTAAAAAGAACAATGTATAAGAAACCATAATCACTGTCAGCATTTTATTATTATTATTATTATTATTATTATTATTACTATTGTTGTTGTTGTTTGGAACTGGAAAAATATTGAGGTATGGGATTAGTGATGGAAATGAAACTCTGCTACCCACACAGTCTCACTGTTCATAAGGAGGTTCTGGAGCTTGTTCAGAAATACTTGCCCCAGATGGTGTGACTTAACACATCCCCTATATAGGCTTCTTGCTCTTCCCATTCTCTAGAAACAGTGTTCTCTGCACTCTTCTCAGGCAGTAATGCCCAAGCCATATTTTAAATTGCAAAACTTTCACAGTATAGTTGAGAGCCTGCCTCAAGGTTTGCAGACCACTTTCTCACTCCTCATCTTTCATACCTCTCACTGCCCCATGCTTGTTCTGTGGCTGCATGATAATATTACCACTCCAAACACACTCTGCTCTCTGTCATAAAGGAGCCTTATATTTGGAGATAACAGCACTAGCTAGTTACTTGCTTGGTCAATGACTTTACAGTACTTGGTTAGCATTTTGTAGTTTCTTGTAATTCAACATCAAGCATTTTAGTATGTTCCCATTTTCTACATAGAAAACCTGCAGGTAAAAGTCAGTTGTAAATGTAGAATTCTCTCTCTCTCTTTTTTTTTTTTTTTTTTTTTTTTTTAAATAAAATAAAATAAAATTAGAAAAAATGTACAAATCCCAAAGAATGCCACTACTACCAAGATGCTGATGGAGCTATCTTTCAGTGTTGTCCTGTACAAGACTCACCACTCAAACCAGAAAATGGTATTACTGCATTTTAGTAACACATCCACTGAAAATCTGATTCCTCTTTAGAAGAAGGCTGGCATCCTTCTCACGCAAGAATTTTTTTTGTCCATGACACAAATTTTCAGGGAAATATCCCAGGATGAGGGACACTTGCAAATAAAGTTGTGTAAAGGCACAACTATTCTTATTCCACTGTTTTCTTCACTCATTCCAAAGGCTAAAAACATGCTTGTTTGTTTCACAAATGCATGGATATATATATTTTTCCCCATCTTCTTTTAAAACAACCATTTGTCTTTTAGTCTTGGATTTTTAATATAACATTTTCATTTTTCAGGTAAAAGCAGACTGAGATGCTGAAACTTTCAGCTGCCCCCAGGAAATTCAAAGTGCTTTAGCTAAGCTGTTCTCAGTTTCAATAACGTGGGTGTTTGGAATTAGCACTTGTCACATTTATCTTATGTTACAGTGGTTACAAATGCATCACTGAAATCATGACACTTTAACAAGCTGCTAGCATAGATTAGTACTACCTAGCTTTTACATGGCATTTAGCTGTGAATCTCAAAGCATGCTACAAAGGATGGTATGCAACACGCCATTTAGCAGACAGAAAAGACTGAGAGACAGTGCGATGTAACAGCCTACCAGAGGCTGCTCAGCCACTGATAACAAGGTTGGTAACATCCTGAACAAGGATACTCCCTGCCTCCCCTTACAGACACTTTTTACAGATGTGTGTCTGATGAGCAGTGTTGCCATACCACTTTACTGCTATTGAGGTCCTGTTGATGTTGAAAGGGAAAGGGTAAGGCACAAGGCCCCTTACAGGAGTCCATTTCACAAGGTTGTCCTTCTCCTAAAAATATAATTTCATTTGATTTTTCACCAGGAGTGTTTTCCAGTTCTAGCACACCCCACTGCCATATTTTGAGACTCCTTTTAAACCCAATCCTCCTGCTGAAATCACTGGAAGCTTTCCCAATTTATACGTGCAAACCAAACACTCTAACCGACAATGTGCTCCATATAAAAATGCTAGTAACTGTTTCAAACTGCCTTGTGCTTCTTTAGCAGATGATAACAACCAAACTGGCTTTTAGCCACTTTCCCTAGTCCACTGTTCCTTCTGTGTTTTTCAACAGTCTTGGGAACCTGGAAGGGTTGCAGTTAACTGGAAGCTGACAAATGTTGCTCCAATTTTCAAGAACTGTTAGAAGGAAGACCCCTGTAATTACAGGCCTGCCAGTCTCACTTCTGTGCCTGGTAATATTATGAAGATTATTCTGCAAGTTATTGAAAAACACTTGAAGGACAACACAGTCACTGGTCATCGCCAGCTTGGTTTCACAAGGGAAAAGTTGTGCTTAACAAACTTACTTTCCTATTAGGAAGAGGTGACACATTTGGTTGACCAACGGAAGCCAGTAGATCTCTCTCTCTCACTCTCTCTTTCTTTCTTTCTTTATTTCCTTTTTGCACAGCTTCAATACTGTCTCTTACCGTATGGTTCTAGACAAAATATCCATCATACAGCTAGACAAGTACATCATATGATGGGTAAACAATTGGTTGACAGGTTGAGCTTAAAGGGTTATAATAAATGGCATTATATTGGCTTGGTGACCAATCCCTACTGGGGTTCCCCAGGGCTCATTTTTAGGGCCAGTTCTCTTCAATGTTTTTATAAATTATCTAGATGCTGAAATCAAATGCATATTAAGAATGTTTGCAGATACTGAATAATAGGGACCTCTGGACTCCTTAACAGTGGAGAGACCTTGCAGAGAGAGATCTTGAGAGGCGGACAAGATAATCACCAACTGTATGAAATTTAACAAAAGCAACTGGTGTGTTCTGCACCTGGGACAATGTAATCCCTGCCTATGTGCACAGACTAGGGGATGAAGCAGGAGAGCAGCTCCACAGAAAGAGATATGGAGGTTCTTGTTGATGGACAGTTGAACACGAGCCAACAGTGTGCCCTAGCATCCAAAAGGGCCAACTGTACCCTGGGTTACTACAGGAAGCAACTGTCCTACTCTGCTTTTCCTGGTGCAGCCTCACCTTGAGTACAGTGTGTGCAGTTTTGGACACCACAATATGAGAAGGACATAAAAATACTAGAGAGTATTCAAAGGACACCTACAAAGATGGTGAAGGGTCTGGAGGGGAGGGCACATGAAGAGCAGCTGAGGCCACTTGGTTTGTCCAGCTCAGAGAAGAGCAGGCTGAGGCAAGGCCTCATGGTGGCCTGCAGCTCCCTCACGAGGTGAGTGGAGAGGCAGGCACTGAGATCTGCTCTCTGGGGACAGTGACAGGACCTGAGGGGATGGCATGGGGCTGGGACAGGGTAGGGTCAGGCTGGGTGTTAGGGAAAGGTTCTTCAGTGAGAGGGTGGCTAGGCACCAGAAAAGGCTCCACAGGGAAATGATCATGTCACCAAATGTGTCGGAATTCAAGAAGCATTTGGAAAACACCCAGACATATGGTCTGAATTTTGAGTGGTCCTGCGTGGAGCCAGAAGTTCTACTGAAAGATCCTTGTGGGTCCTTTCCAATTCAAGATATTCTATGATTGTATGGTATCTCCTTCTGTAGTGCATAGTGAAGCTTGTTCCTTTCTTTAATAATCATGCAATCTCTAGCACTGCTAAAAGACAGGTTAAGCAGAGAACAACAACAAAAAAGCACATTGAAACATCCTTTCAACAGAACACTATAAATGTAGTTTATGCCCACTAAGAGGTACGGTGGCAAAGAGCTGAACCATATTTTTCAGAAGTCACCATCTTTTAAAAAAGTTTATTTCAAAACATTCTGGTGAGAAAGTTATGGCTTGATTGAACTCATTTCCAGCTACAGCTTTCAATGAGTGTTTGTAAAGCAGATCTGGATATCCAGAGAATAAATTATCTACGTATAGTAGGAACAAAATGCATAGGATGCATAGAGGACCATCACTAAGCAGCTTTGAATGACTATAAGTCTGGTATACTTGAAGAACAGTTGACAGACATCTCAGAGAGGAACACAGCACTTTCCAACACCTTTAAATAGTAGAGTATGCCTCAGTACTGCTTCCTCTGCCTCAGCAAAACCTAAACATTTGCTAAGGCTGGAGAAGGGGTATGTGTGACCTATGTTACCTATTCTTTTGCCATGGTAATGGCTGGGACAGAGTTAATTTTGTTTGTAGAAGCTCACATAATGCTGTGTTTTGGAATTTTGATGACAACAGTGGTGATAACACATTGATGTTTCTAGTTGTTGCAGAGCAGTGCTTGCATGGAGCTGAGGATTTTTTTTTGGTTTATTATGCTTCCCTGCCAGTGAGGAGGCTGAGATTGCACAAGAAGTGTGCAATCAAACCAAAGAGATAGTCCATGCCATATGATGTCATGCTCAGCAATAAAAGCTGTGGTGAAGGAGGAGTAAACAGGGACATTAACAGTAATGGCATTTGTCTTCCTAAGAGGCTGTTCATTATCCTGAGCCCTGTTTTCCTGGAAGTGGCTGAACACCTGCCTGCTGTGGAAAGCAGTGAAGGGATTCCTTGTCTGGCTTTGCTTGTGCATGTGGCTTTGCTTTCCCTTGTGAACCATCCTTATCTCAACTCATGAGCTCTCACATTTTTTCTTTTCCAATTCTCTTCATCATCGTGCTGGGGAGAGTAAGTGAGCAGGTGTGTGGCACTGAGCTGCCTGCGGGAGTTAAACCACAACATTGTTCTTTTTGCACCCTTTGAAGAGTAGATTCAAGCTGTTTGGCCATGTAACTTGGTTTAAAAGTAGTGGGAGAGGGAATAAAAAGCCTAATTTGCATAGTCGGTGGAGGGCACTAAGAGCATATAGTGAAAAACACTGAGAAGTACTTTTAAATTGCCAGACTTTTAAAACTTCATGGAAATGTGTACTGGGTCTGGCTGGGATGTTAACTTTCCCTGCAGCAGCTCATACAGTGCTGCGCTCTGCTCTTGTAGCTAGAATAGCAGTGGTATCACACCGATGTTGTGTCTGCTGCTGAGAAGTGCTGGCACAGCATCAGGACTCTCTCTGACCCTCCTAGGGGGTGGGCAAAAAGTGAGAAAGAAACATCACCAGGGCAGCTGACCTAAACCAACCAAAGGGATATTCCATACCATATGATGTCACACTCAGCATTAAAAGATGGAAAAAGGAAGAAGAGGGGAGGGGTGGGCTCTCGTTGTGAAGACATCTGTCCTCCTCCCGAACACTGGTTACGTGCGTTGAGGCCCTGCTTCAAGGACGTGGTCAAGCATCTCTCATTTGTGGGAAGTAGAGAGTAATTTCTTTTCCTCTGCACTTCCACATAGCCTTTACTTGTTTTGTTTTGTTATTCCCTTCCCCCCTCCCTCTTCCCCTTCCCTTTTTTCCCTTTAGTTGAATTGTTTAATTAATAATAATATTTCCTTAATAATATATATATATATACATATATATATATATTTTTTTTTTTTCTCTTTAATTAAATCATCCTTATCTCAACCCGTGAGTTGTTCTTTCCTTTACTTCTTCCCCTCCTCATCTGAGGAGGGGGAGTGAGAGAGCGGTTGTGGTGTTCAACTGGTAAAACCACCACAAATGTCAGAGTTCAAATCAGAACTCGTTCACTATTCAAAATTACTCAATATTTGGGAAGGAAGGAGCACAAAGAGTAATGTTTAAGTTGAAAAATAAGTTGAAAAATATAGATTTAATTATGATGGTATATAGGGCTCATTGTTAGAAAAGTTCATGCTCTTATTCTCCTCCATAGTTCAGTCCTAGTCAGCCCAAACTCTCCTGCGATGCATCACTTGTTGCTTACACAGCAGTTGTGTTCCTCTCCTCTCAGTGAATCATGGTTAGGACTTGTGAGCACTAGGAAAAGGAGGAATCTGAACACCCTAGCAAGGGCAGTATTTGAGAATAAAAAGAAATACATTTTCACTTAAAAACAAAACAAAACAAAAAACAAACAACAACAACAAAAAACATTTTCTGTGGAAAAGAGAACATACTTTACCAAAGTTTTAGATTTTCAGTTAGCCTTAGTTACAATTAGCAGGCCCCTTTTTATTCATAGAGAACCAGCAGCTGTTCTAACTAAATTTCTCTAATTAATAAGAAAAAAAAAAAAAAAAAGCATTAAAATAGCATTATCTAATTTGATACCTGTATGAAAGCAGTACACACTTCTGAAGAAATTACTTTGCAAATGATCAAGTTACTACATGGCTTATATAATTTTTGATTTACCAGCATAACGAATAATGTACTCAGAGAGAATTATGAATTTTGGCTTCTAAATCATTTTTCCCTTGAGATTTACTATATAACACACAAGTGCATTGAAGAAGTAGAAGAATTCAGCAAACCATAATTAAACGTTGAATAGCAAGTATTAGCTGTCAAAAAAGCAGTGAATATAGCTATCCATATTTGTATATATGCATTTGGAACCTTATTCATTTGTTGCTGGGTTAAAAGTTTATAATTATTTTTTGATTGTTGTGATTTAAAATATATGAATTATATATTTTTTTCAAAACTTTAGGAAACTGGCAATGATGTTATCATTTTTGGCAAATAACTCAATAGTATCTAAACGAAGAGCAGAAAATAAACAAGAATTAGAGTGTGATATTCAAAGGTTTTAATGACACATTAGATGGTATCTTCAAACAATCCCAGTCTTAACTTTGTCAAAAGAAAAAGGAATAGAGTAAAATAAAATAAAAAATAATAATGATAAAAAATAATCTGTGTGGTGTTATTTATTCCAGCAAACACAGCAGTTCCTATCCCTCTTATTCCCTGAATTAATACTTGGAAATCACTGTATTCTAGAAGCTATTTCTAAGGCCCTCTACATCTATAATAAGGAGGAGGAGGGAAGGGAAATTTCTTTCAGCATTATAAAAGAAATATAGTAAGTAAAATTACTAAAAAGATACTCAAGGGATTACTATACTGAATAGATGTTCACAAAGACAAATGTTTTTGCTTTTTTTCCTTAGAGGATTAAGGTTAAGAAAAAATGCTACCAGACTCACAGTATCACAGACTGAGTTACAGTATCACAGACTGAGTTACAATCTCCATTTTACTTTCCATGACCCAAACACATGCTCAACTTTCTCTCCTAGTTATTTCTTTATATTGTCAAGACAAGTTTTCTCCTTCTCTTGTGTCTTTTTTCCTCACTAGTTTCTCCTAATCCTGTTAGAGGTGGTTAGGAAGAAATTACTTTTCTCAGCTCAACCAAAAGTTGGAAGCATTTTTCAAAGAAATCACAGACTTATTCTCTACTAAGAGGAAAAAAAAAAAAAAAAAAAAAAAAAAAAAGTGCAATTTGGAAAAAAATATAATTTTGTGTGTCTGTGTGTGTGCTTTCTTTATTAAAAAAAAAAGGCAAACCGAGTACATACTTTTCACAGAAGTTTAAGCTTTCCAACAACAAAAAATCAGTCAGTTCCTACTGGAACTGAACTGCATAGTCTCAATGCATATAGACTAATAAATAAATAAATAAATAATAATAAAAAAATCACACATGAATTTAAGAACCTGCCTTCATGAAATCATAACAATCTGAAACAACAAAGCAGTCAACAGCAATCACCCTTCCACTCTTTCTTCCTTTTGACTGCATAAAAAAAATTAGTCCTTTCCTGACTGTCCTTTCTTCTTCCACAAGTCTCTCTTTGTTGCCTTTCTTTATCAGACACATTTAGTACCTGTGCAAACTCATTTAAACAAAGCTTAAGGTAGACTTCAGGGAGTCAAATCTGAGGCTCATGGCCTCTAGATATGTAGCTAGGACAAGGTGAGCCTCTTTTGGTATCACCTATCTTGTTTAGAATTATTTTCAAAGGTTTAGCTAGCCTATGAAAACAAGGATGACTGGTAAATATGAGGGTGGGTCTTTATTTGTCCTTTTTATATTTTTTGTTGCCTTTCCTTAACTCCAGTGTGAGTACCCATACAAAGAAGGAACTTCTCTGCCACAATCCTATGCCTCCTGGGTAGGCAGCAGCTGGAAGCTAACAAGATCACCAAGAGTGGCAGAAATTGATTTCATCTTGTGTCGTTCTGGTCTCTGGGAAGGTGCGTTTGGCTGGAGAGATGGACTCCAGCTGCCTATGTGTCCCCTGCTCTTTGCCAGCTGCCAGGCAAGCTCTTCTCATCTGCAAGAAGAGAAGAATTTCCTACTGTTTCTTCATCTCCCACACAGGGAGATGGCAGCAGCTGTCATGTAAGAGCTATGTTAGAAATAATTTTCAGATTGGGAAGAGTCAACAGAAGCATTTACACAGCTTACACTTTTGTCCTGAGAGATCATCATAGTCCCCATGGTACTGAGAATGCCACCTTCCTGGCCTGCTTTCAGATTTTGTGCCCTTCAGATCATGTTTTCAGCAGGAAGGGAAAAAAAAAAAAAAAAAAAAAAAAAAAAAAAAAAGACAATGTATATTTTTATGTTCCAAATATAAAAATGAAATGCAGGAAACAGATGACCAAATAAGAAAATGAAGGGTTTTTTCATTTTTCCATTTATAGCTTATAGATATGTTCTCTGAGGTGTTGACAATTCCAGTTATCCAAATCCATTTCTAAAAAAAAATTCTTTAGGTTCTCAGCTTTTGGGTACTTTTGATTACTGCAGTTTATAGTCTATTGCATGTGATAAGAAAATTTTAAGGTGTACTTCCATTATTAGAAAAGTTGTGTATGTTTCTAGTGTTAATTTGGCCTCTATTTTGTCAAATGCAGTTAAAATAGCAACCACAATCACTATCAAATCCTTGATCCCAAATTATTACATACTTCTTTGACAACAACTGTTCTTGCTTCTTGCTGATATTATTGCCAATGAGAAATACCACTGCAATTAGCAAACGGCTTGTGAAAGAACAGACATATCCATTCAGCTTTTGGAAAACAAAGCTAAAACTAGTCTTGATGCAATTCTGCTTCCTTTCTAGAGGCTGACAGCTGTATAAGATGCCTTTCACCACAGTGAGAACAAGTATTTCCCCTCCTCACTCATACTGAGTAACCTGGAGATGTAATTTATGATAGATTCACAAACAAAATGGTCAATGGTTCAGCACAAACCAAACATAAGCAGACACATTTCTAAACCCGTCCATCATGCTGCTTACACAATCTGTTGATCCATTGAACAAATATATGTTGAAAGATTAGGCAGGAGTTGACTGCCATTCAGTAAGATAAATGTAGACTAGACTCATTTTCTGCCTGACTTAACACTTAAGGATTTGTATTAAAGGGGAGAGGGAGGGAATCCCAGCCACCTAGGCCTTTGGAATGAGATTACCCTGCCAAGGACCTCACACAGAGGTCCCTATCAGCCCTTTCTCACATACTGAACCATCTGTTTTCTGAATAAAATTGCTAGGCAAGTGAGCTGGTACTCAAGGAGCACTAATTCTAGCTATTCAGTCTCTTTTCCTGGTAGGGAAGAAAAAAAGCAGAAGGACGAAGTTGTATGGGGGTACAGTTGTAAGTGAAAAGTGCTGGCTGTGCCATCATAGTCTTTGTTATGCTGTTGTTTCACAAAAGAGTTGCAGGCTATCGAACCAGAGTGAAAACTGAAAACCGTTAAATGAGAAAGGCATTCATGCTTCCTGGGGCTCTCCCCTGGTATACAGCAAACTGTGTCTTTGCTTGGCTTCTATTTGCTGACACTTCCTCTGTTTAGTGGAAGGAGCAGGCTTCCTAGAAGAAGAGCACCCAGGTTTTGCCAGAAAACATCCTTCCCCAGAAGAGATACTTTTTTTTTTTTTTTCTTTTTTTTTTTTTTGGAACTTGGGTCCAACAATATTTTTGTTAAAACAAGATTTGTTGGACTTAGAAGTAGCACCCAGTGGGAAAAGAGGTTGAAGACTAAGTGATGAGACCTGGTTAGTATTGGCATTCTCAGCACAAAGGTCTTCTAAAAGCATAGCTGTGTGAGCTGATTAGTGCTCCAGCAAGTTTAAACCATCTCAGGTATTTCATCATCACGGTGACAAATTTTTACAAAACAAAAATTTCAAAAGAAGGAAAAAGTTTTTCATGTCTACTTGAAAACTTCTGAGATGCAATTCTGAATATTTCAGGCATGCCTATAACATGGCCCTGAGGAAACTTTGAAGAGACAGTGGGTACTGCTATTTTGTCAGACAGACCTGGCTTTTGGAATTGTGGCATAGAAAATGTGGTAAAATTCCAGGTTCACTGAAGTAAATGGTTACATTTCCTAAAGCTTTCAGGTACGCATGCTTTCACAAGCTTAAAAAAAAAAAAAAAAAACAAACAAACAAACAAACAAAAAAAAAACCTCCTTCAACTGTCCAATATTTGAATCCCACTTTCTTCTGAGAACACACCTTGTTGTAGTGACTCCAGCAACCTACCTCAGGTTATCTATCTTGTGCTCCTATGACATTCTTATTTAACCCAGTCACAAGACATAACATAACTAATTAAAAATGTCATCTTCTGGCAGCAATAAATTATTCATCATCTCAGATGCTTCCAACACATGACAACTGAAATTCACTTATAGAAATCTGTGGATAAATGACATTTTTATAAGTATCTTGATTCTGTCCTTAGACTTTAACTCCACTTCTCCTTAATGCCAAGCTTTCCTACTACATACCAGCAACATTCCCTTGGACTACATTTGCATGTTCTATTTGGATGTTTTGCTACAACACAAATAAGAACAACAAATAAGAGCAACAACACAGCAGTGCCTATTTACCTTGTATTAAAGAGAAGCCACTCACAAAAGCTATTTATTTATTATGTAAAGATGTACGTTTAGTGCTAAAACATGCTTAACCTAGCCTTCCTGTTCATTTCCCTCTCACTTTGTTTAGTTTACTCTTTCTAAAGTGGATCTTGTGGTGTTTAGCATGGGATACATTTTGTTTGTTTCAATAAGTGGAGGTACAATATAGTGCTGATCCCTGCTGGACACTAATGCAGTACTGAAAGCAACACTTTAGGAAAATAAACAAACCCATGGTACCAGCTACAACAAGCACCGTTTTAACATTACTATGTTTAATTGCATCTTATTGTCACACGCACAGATGCTGAACATTTATGTTCAAATTTATTGTAAATATTTTAAACAATTTAGGACACAGATTGTTTTGCATAATAATCACCTAGTAAGTATAACAAAAACAATCATATACCCTCTTCTAGTACATGTTATATTACTACATTTCTGCTATTCCACTCATAATCTCTTACTCCTTTGATCTTTGACTCATCATTGTGTTACCATTTACATGACAGATAGTTTATGTGGTCTTTGGTACTACCGTGCTTTGTTTTCCAGTTGTGTTGCTACCACTACACAATGAAGCTCTGCAATAGTAATAGATCAGACTTTGGCCGATGACTCGGTTGTGAACAGTCTTGAGATGTTGCTGCACTGCATGATGCATATGAGACAACACAACTTTGCACCTGGCATATTCAAGGACATCTAGCATGGAAAACAAAACAAAACAAAACAAAACAAACAAACAAAAAAAAAATAAAAATGAACAAACAAACAACAACAACAGGAGAAAAAAAAAAAAAAAAAAAAAAAAAGCAGGTAATAACCAAAGAGTCTGAACTGAATTGACAATAATATTCAAAGAGGACATATTGCCCAGCTGTTGTACATGTCTCAAGAGAGGGGAAACAACTCCGGTCCCAGCACCACACAGCTTTCCCTTGTATTAGGTCTATGTAAGTAAGCAAATGGAAACTTCATCCTATGACTCCCAATTTATATTCATTTGATGTTTTGTGAAGGAATCAAGATTCAAAGTGGGTAATTCAGAGGACATGATCAATTTAAATGTCATGCCCCTCTCTTGAGTTACTTCCTTGTAACTTAACAAAGATCAGGAAAAAAAAAAAAAAAAGTGCAATATATTCCCTTCAGCTCCTCATTGTTTTCATGCTGTATTTGACAATACCAGTTGACTTTATGTATGCTACTCCTGTGCATCCAAGGGAATAGTCATACTATTTTCCACAAGGAACTTACACAAGGAGTTCCTGAAAGAAATGAAGGAAAAGGTACGTTGTTATTTACATACTAAGAAATGTCCACCGAAGGATCTTTTCTCATTGTAAATGGCAGGAGTTCAGTTCCTTCACCTTCCACACAATGAAAGCTAATGCTATTTAAAAACTTATTAAAAACCTACAAATTGGTGAAACCCTGAACTACCTTTTCTACCCTCTTCTTTCTCAAGTTTAAAAATTAACACTGTACCTTTGCAGATAAGTCAGTAGACATTCTATTATTGTCCCAGTATATTCCTGTTCCATTTCATTAGAAATTTGATTTTCTGGTTTCTTGGTAAAGTCACTAACAGGAAAGAACAATAAATAACATCTGGTGCTCTCACATTAAACACTTAGGTGTAAACATCTGATGGCTTTGTTTGCTTGTTTTTCACTCGGAATTTTCAACATCACTGGTGGTACGTGTTAGAGTTTCCTTATGGATCTAATTATATCAGTTAATTTGTATCAAAAAGTATTAAGGTTTCTTCTTCAGTTTTAGCCTATTCTGGTTAAAAACTACGTAAAAACATAAGGTTTCTTCTTCAGTTTTAGCCTATTCTGGTTAAAAACTATGTAAAAACACCCATTCAAGTTTTGTGTAATTTGGCAAATCTTTAAAGCTAATAAAAGAAAAAAAATCCATAACAACAGAAGGGGTAGAAGAAGACACAGCATGGAAACACGGGTAGACAAGGACATCTTCTAGCATGTTTAAGACTAATTTTTCTTCTTTAATAAATGAGCCATCCATGATAAAATAGGCAGATACTTTTGTTGAATCTGCCACTATGGCAGATGCGTGCTTTTCAAACATCTTGATTATTCCCAGACAAAAAGAGCACGTTAGCTATATCTAGATAACCTAAGCCAATATTTCACAGGATTGCGCACTGGCTTAACAATAATAAAAACGAGGGGAAAAAAAAAAAAAAAAAAAGGAAGTATTGAACAGTATTGAACAGTGTAAATCATCCAGAAAGAAAATAATCAAGCACTTGAGATTAGTTTGGTAGTCCCAGGCTTTTCTTTTTAACCTAGTCACTAAAATTATACTAGAAAAGAAAGCTACAATATGGTTCTAATGAATTCACTGGAGACAGTTTGCATTTTAAAGAAAACATAAACTTGACCATCTGGATTAAGTTATGGCAGATTGCTGAGTATTTTTCTTCCTTCAGTCCCACGTGTATGTCTAGCAACATTATATTTGGCACAGCAGTAACCTGTGATAAGCTCCGTGGCTCTTTTGAAAGCCTGCTGGTACCTGCTTCAAACCTGGGAAGTCAAATGGTAATCATAATGATAAATGACAGTCAAAGAAAGCCCCATTTTGTGTTTTCTTCAGTTCAAGATAGCCACAGCTATTGTGCTTTCTTGTCTTGATGCTACTTAGCATACATTCAGTAGGTAGCCTTTACAGACAGATAAGTCAGTATATCAGACTAGTTAGTGTCTAAAATGAATGCTTTACACCGAAAGGGAAAATAATAAAAATAAAAAAGAAAGATAAAACAAGTATCTGTCCATAAGACCACTATTATTCATGACCTTCTAGGAGTGCAAAATAGGAATAAATCAGAGGAACTTATATGAATTCATTACACTTTCTTCACTCTTCTCAAGACAGATGCATGTTCCATTTTTTATCCCTTCTTAGCTGAAAGAAGGAACAAACTACAGTTTTTATACTAGAATTAATAAACAAGATAGAAATCAACAAATAAAAATACGCAGACAGCACATAAGTGAAAAAGAAGGTTTAGTGGCTTCTGAAGTAGCACAAACCTTCATTTAACATAAGGTACTTGCTCTTTACCAAACTCAATGAACTCTACATCTTACAGCCAGATCAGGGTCATCTTACTATAAAGACTTCAATTTTTCTTCCTGGAGATGGAATTTTATAAGCAGACCCTTATATTGCACTACATAAAGACTTTGAAGCTCTAAACATACTTAAATGCAACCTCTCAAAGATAACAAAAAGAAATCCATTTTGAAATATAAGAAATTAAGTCTCAGACTTTTGTGCAGAAAAGAATCCCACAGTGTTTTAAAATATTTGACTCAGCAGAAGGTAAGCAGCAGCACAAGGAATGTATTTATTATGTCTTGAGAGCACAGCACAGGTCACCCCTGTTTTCTGTTTATACTGCAGTGACCCCTGAAGCTTCTGGAGCAATTTGTTCAGCTGCGTCTACAATCCATATTAAGTACCATATTTCATCTGCTAAGCCACATGTTATCTTACTGGCAATACCCACACAGTTTTTTGGTCCATGGTCATTACTCTCAAGAATCACAGAATCATCTAGGTTGGAAGAGACCTCCAAGAGAAGCAGAGCTTCTGCCTCGGAGGAGATTGGACTTACAATTGATAACTAACAAATTTAATCTGTGTATCTCAATGCCATAGTACATGGTGTCTTCTTGGATGAGTACTTAGTGGAACTTTTATAATAGCTGCATTTGCAAGCAGGTGAAGAATGCATAGGAGAGCAGTTCTCTTAGAATCTCCTCTGGTCCAACACACTGCATGGGGACACATGCACATATCAGGCAGCACCAACAATAGAGGTAGAGTCCTCCCAGTCTTCTCCACTAAGGTTGCTCAGAGGAAATATTTCACACAGGAATGGCTCTCATCTTAGATCCATGTTTCCTTATCATTGTCACTAAGCAGGCTTATTCTGAAATAAGTGGATACAATAGTCCCACGATTGCTTAGGTTATACAAAGTACATTTAGAACAACTCAGACACAATAAAAGCACATAAAAGGTAACAAGTTGTGGTGAATGGAGTCAAATCCAGTTGGAGGCCAGTCTCTAGTGGAGTCCCCCAGGGCTCGGCACTGGGACCAGTCCTCTTTAACATCTTCATCGATGATCTGGACGAGGGGATCGAGTGCACCCTCAGCAAGTTTGCAGACGACACCAAGTTAGGTGCATGTGTCGATCTGCTCAAGGGTAAGACGGCTCTGCAGGAGGATCTGGATAGGCTGGACTGATGGGCTGAGGCCAACAGTATGAAGTTCAACAAGGCCAAGTGCCGGGTCCTGCACCTGGGGCACAACAACCCCAAACAGAGCTACAGGCTGGGAGATGTGTGGTTAGAAAGCTGCCTGGCAGAGAAGGACCTGGGAGTAGTGGTTGATAGTCGGCTGAATATGAGCCAGCAGTGTGCTCAGGCGGCCAAGAAGGCCAGCAGCATCCTGGCTTGCATAAGAAACAGCATGGCCAGCAGGTCCACGGAAGTGACTGTCCCCTGTACTCGGCTCTGGTGAGGCCGTACCTCGAGTACTGTGTTCAGTTTTGGGCCCCTCACTACAAGAAGGACATGGAGGTGCTCGAGCGAGTCCAGAGAAGGGCAACGAAGCTGGTGAAGGGTCTGGAGATCAAGTCTTACGAGGAGCGGCTGAGGGAGCTGGGACTGTTTAGCCCGGAGAAGAGGAGGCTCAGAGGCGACCTTATTGCACTCTACAGGTACCTGAAAGGAGGCTGTAGCGAGGTGGGGGTTGGTCTATTCTCCCACGTGCCTGGTGACAGGACGAGGAGGAATGGGCTAAAGTTGCACCAGGGGAGGATTAGGTTGGATATTAGGAAGAACTTCTTTTCTGAACGGGTTGTTAGTCACTGGAATAGGCTGCCCAGGGAAGTGGTTGAGTCACCATCCCTGGAGGTCTTTAAAAGACGTTTAGATGTAGAGCTTAGGGATATGGTTTAGTGGAGGACTTGTTAGTGTTAGGTCGGAGGTTGGACTGGGTGATCTTGGAGGTCTCTTCCAACCTAGACTATTCTGTGATTCTGTGATTCTGTGAAGTACTTTTGCAGTTCACCCAAAAATAAGTCCTTCTCTGTAAAGTCCATCCAATGTGCAAGTGTGTGATTTTCACAGATTTAAGTTCTCAGGATGGAAACAACAAAGGTATTTATTGTATGAATTCCTTCATCATACAAAGTAAGGGGGGGAATTGGGGGGGTGGAGGGGGGGGGGGGAACATGACAGGAATTTGCAACCCACTGAAGACTGAGTCATACCCATGGAGAAGTTAGAATTATTTCTTTTTTTTATTATTATTATTATTTTTCTTTCTCCCTACATAGTGTTGTCTTTTCTAGCTCCTTTCATCCCAGCCATTGTCACCTTCACTGCTGTTTCTCCTTTCCTGTCTAATCTCCTCTCTTTTCAATTCATCCCATTTGTATACTACTACTCTTGATGGCACTTTATGCCTTGCTATCATTAGTTAATGTAGGTTACCATTTGTAGATGAGGAGTAGAGAACAGAAACTGAAAAAGGACTACAAGTGGAACAATGAATGAAAGAGGAAAGTGGTCTATCTTCTCACAAAGGAGATAGTCCTCAGGAGAAAGAACCACCCACAAATCATTTTGTCCTGTCAAACTATTTCTGCCTGTCAGGACTGTGCACAGCTCTGGACTGTGCAGCCAAAGGAGAAGAAGCAACAGTTCTTATTCTGACTGGAGATGCGCTTAACTGTTCTCATTACATATGCGTGTGTGTGTGTATATATATATATATATATAATTATTATATATATTATCATTATAAAATATATATACACACACACACATATATATGTATATTTATATAATAGTAATAACAGTTAAGCACTGAAACATGCTGTCCAGAGAAGCAGTTGTATCTCCAATCTTGGAGTTACTCAAAACTAAACTGAACAGGTCCTAAGCAATCCACCTTATCTATGAATTTAGCCTTATCCTTTTTATCTAAACTTTATTCTATGGTCCTGTGACAGACAGATGAGGCCTCCCAAACTAAATCAGTAATTTTGGTAAGAAATGGTTTTGTGGGAAAGGAGCTAACAGTAGGCCAGAGGCCTTTATGGTAAGGTTTGACAAAAGGATTATGTTTCTTCCTTAGTTTTACTGAAATGGTCATCAAGAAAGTCTAGAAAATAAGAAAAGAGGACTTTACTAAACGAGTGGGGTAGTTTTATGGGACCAACAGAAGAGAAGTGGCTGAAGCATACATAGATGTTAGCAATGGCTAGCACGCATAACTGAGGATACCATTGGCGGATGCCTAATTCATTTATTTATTCACAAACAGATTTCCCACTGGATGCCAGAATGGGTAGTTATGACACAGCATCCATCCCTCTACCCACAGTAGGAAACCAAACACGTATTGATTACACATGACATTCATTGCAAAGCTAACAGAAATAGAACAACTCCTCCTTCCAGCTTAAGATACCAAACTCTGTAGCTTTTCTAAGCTACAGCCAAAGCTCAGCAGATTGGGATTTCATACCATCTCTAGCTAGTTTCATCTAAACGAGTCAGTCCTGATTTACTAATTCTTGCAGAATAGTCCAGCACCCCAACTCACAGTGATTCCTTAGGACTGTATAAAAGAGGGGTGAATGTTATAATTGTGTGAACTTGTGTAACACACAAAAGACAAAAAAAAATCCTTCCCACCTCTGATCAAAGACATTCAAAAAGGAAACTCTTCTTTAAAAGGCTCAAAACTGCAACAGAAAATAAATCAGTGAAAGTAAGATCAAATTAAAGTTCCTTTTCTAGAAGGGGAAACTTGATTGCTCTGGGATACTCAGTCAATTGCTCAGAGCTGAAGCTGTTCTTATTGTTTAATTTCTGTTTTCTTTCATTTTGCTTTTGTAACATGAGTTTCTTCACACTGGTGTAGCGGCAAGCTATACTTCCCAAGGAGCTGGAGAGAGAGTCAAATAACTGACAATGTTTTACTTTTGATTGAATGTCTTGCTTGAGGCATATTTTCAGGCTTTGGATGAAAGCATGGGAAATTGCCAATGATAAGCCTCAGACTTTAAAGTAGTAGTGTAGTGGGAAAGACACTTGCAATAGCACATATTGTGGTACATTTCAAAGCAACAGGGCAGAACACTATTCTGCTCCTGACAGAAGAAGATTCTGTCACCATATAAGACATTAACAGAACCTACACAATATGAAATTCACTTCTAAGGTTTTTTATAGCATCAACCCTAGAAAAGCAACAAAGCCTTTGAGTGATACCTGCAATTTTCTGTATTATTTGTCAGTTTGCAAAGAATAAGGAGCAAAGATTTTTTTTTATTATTATTATTTTTTTTTAAGTTGAATGCCATACAGCATTCAGCAGCTTGTGACACCAGCCTGTGTTAGTTTCAAAACACGTGTTATTGAAGTCACAACTTGATAGACTTATTCAGCTCTGACCACAGCAACAAGAGATCCAAAAGTTTACACTGTTCCCCCCTTGGACGAAGCAGACCTGAAGATTCAGACCTTATAGTTTCCATGCTGTGAAAAGCAGAGGCTTTACCTGCGCAACTATGTCATCTATTACCTACATCCAGGTTCCAAAGTCTCCAGCACAACTGATAAAGTGTTAATCATCAACACATTTGCACTCAAAATTTTCAGTCTTTTCTAGATATTATTTTCTTGAAGAGGAAGGCAAAATTCCTTACAGGTAAAGCTGTTTTTCTGGAAAAAGAGAGAACTGTCATAGTATCTCCCTATAGCGCATTTTCATTAGAACAATCCAAGCAAACTGGCTCAGAACCAGAACATCTAGGTCTCTGCCAAGAACATATTACACTTTAACCACAGTGGTTAGCCATCGCCTGGCAAGGTAAGACCATTTCTCAGGAACTTATCAAGCATGCAGGTAAACATTTGCTTGGATATTTGCTCTTCCATTGCCTTCTTTCCTGAAGGTACTAAGAAAAAATGAGAACATCCAACAAAGTGTCCTGGTTTTATGTATTTAGTTGTATAACAAATGTAATAATCCACCCTGTTCTTTTCAATCAAGTATAAAGTCTTGGCTTACCTTTCTGGTGTTACATTTTCATTGGAGCTTGCATCTGCTATTTCTAACATATCTTCATTTCCTCTGCAAATGGAAAGGTCTTCCCTGATGGCAGAAGAAGAGTGCTCCTTTCCATTCCAATCAACATTCACCTTCCTCTTCAGCAAACAAGCCTCAGATAAAACAGTCCTTCAACCTGGCTGGAGAGAGGCAGCAGAACCAGGGTGCACCATTCTTTTCCCTCATGTGCTTCAGATCTGTTGCAGAGCCGCTTGTTGCAGAGAGGTGAGGGAAATGACAAGTTCATCGTTAACTTAGCTGACACCTCATGAGTGGAAACAGCAACAGCAAGCCAACGTCCGATGTCATCCTTCAAACTGCTCTCTTCCCGGCCTTTTTCTTCACTCACCTCTGGAACATCTTGGGCAATCCCAGCCTCCAAACAACACTTGAAGATGGAGATGTAAATTATCCATTCACGTGCTCATCCTCACCCAAAAGAGATTTTTTTATCCTATACCTCTGGCTTCGGTTTGCCACTGTCCACACTCTCCTCCCCTCAACTTCCCTTGGTGACCCTTCTCCCAGCAGGACCCAAAGGCTAGTCCCTCCCTCAAGTCCCCATCCAGCAGCCCAGTCCCACAGCCATCCTCATGCCCTACCCCACCATCTGCTGGGCACATTGTCACTGCTCACACCAACATCACCAGGGATCTGCCAAGCCATGGCATGTGAGGCCCCTCCAAAGCCCTGCTCCCAGAGCCATGCACATTGCTGGTCTCTCCCGGAGCCAAAGAGGCCCCAGCTGTCTCCCACCCACCTCGTGTCCAAGTACTCATGAGAAAAACCTCTCCAAAATGGAGGCTTTGCTCCTCCTCTCCCCCCTCCTATTTCAGCTTGTCCCCTCCAACCTGTCCTGGCACTGAAAGGCTTAAGAAGGGCCATGCTCTTACTATAGCCCTGCTTAGAGACTTTTTTTTATAATCAAAATGATGTTTTTTCGTTAGTCTCAAGTGTAACTTTGGGATATTTCATAGAAATATAAGCCTGTTAGCTAACTGGACCAAGCACTATTAGATTCTGCCTTATAGCAGATGGTTTTTAAGAGCAAACAGTGGGGAAGAGGTTTGTTTGCTCTCAGCTCTCAGCTTCTACCTATCAGAAAGGCACATGCAAGAGAAATGATATTTTGGCAGAGCCCAGGAATGCTCAGATTAGCTGTCCCATGAAATTAAACATCCAGTGGAAACAATTAATGGAGTGCATGAAAAAAAAAAAAAAAAAAAAGAGTAATCCTGAATTGTTTCAATGAATGACAGTGGACATGACTCTGCATACAATGAACTACTTACTACTCATAGTTAATTTTTTTTTTCCGAGGCTAGAAAAAAACTACACCCACAAAGCATTGATATTCAACAGGATACTGTAGTAAATTAGAACCATTTTATGATATTTGAAATACTGCAAATTTGAACAAAGACTGGCAAAAAAAAGCTGTATTTTCCTAGCATGGTGAGAAGTGTTGCAAAAGAAGACAACACTTAATAATAATTAAGAAATAAAGAAAGAGAGAGAGTGATTAAAGAACTTGGATTTGTTTTTTTCCGATTCTGTTATTGGCTGTATTTGTGCAATACAAAAAACGTGACCTGACTCAGACTGACCAGAGCTTAGATTTATAATGAACTCTTTGAACTAATTACAGAAAAAGAAAGCAAGCACAGCTGGGTGCCTTGTCTTCTGCTGGAGCTCATAAACTGTTCCAGGATGAAGGGTGCTACTTATGGTCTGCACACCTTTTCCAGTCACATAGGGTTGGCTGAGAACTGGTTTCTCTGAGTTATTTTTTTTCCCCCCATCAACCCTCTCTTAAACCATCCAACCATCCAGAGCAACATTTGGTGTGCTCCAAATGCCTCACAGCCCAATCTTTTTATTTTTTTTTCTTTTTTTTTTTTTTAGTTATTTCCATAACAAAACAAACAAAACAAGAGCTTTCAACTCTGAATTTGTGACAAGAAGCTTCCGCTTTTCACACAAGAATGACTTCTTACCTCCTCATGCTGTGTATTGTAATGGGTTTGGCCTCATTAAAGCTTGAGGAGGCATGCAGGTAACAGTGTTCATAATCCCATCAGCCAGAAGTAATTATTTCAGGATACTATATCACCCAATCTTGTTTATTTGTAAGAAAAGAAGGCAAATTCAGTGATCAGCCAGGGCACACTCTGTCTCTTCTAAATGTTATTTGTTCATACTTTATAGGTATTGCACTGTAAAAAAAACCCACATTTGTTCCTGAATGGCAAGGTTTATTTTGAGAATGCAAGTAGTATGTAACATCTTGGAAGATGAACAACTATTGTAAATATAGAATAAAGTCTCAAGCATCACAGCTCTTTAGTTCCTTTGTTTGTGTTTTACAAGGAAAGACACACGGTACTGAACTGTATACCTTCCACGAGAGGTGCTATGACTAATTTAGAAAGACAATGCCTCAACAGATCAGCATTTCAGATTGACATACATGTGCATGCATGACTATAAGCATTCAAAATAGAAGCCCAGTGAGCCCTGTAATATGAAGCGCTCTCGATCCCTTTCAAGTGTGCTTTAAATCACCGGCAGCACTCATTTTGTCATGCTGCCTTATGTTCAGCTCCTCTGTCCTGACTACATAAGGCAGGCCACTAATTTTCCCTAATCAGTCGTGCAAGCATTAGTAAGCCATGTCAGTTCATTTACATCAGCGGGTACTAATACAATAGGAAACGATCATATTGATTTCAATCAGATCCTCAGGCAGCCAGCCACCAGTTACCAACAGATCTCAGCTGAGTTTGAAAACAGCAGTGCTCTTGATTGCAAAATGACTTTTTCCCTGTTGATGCCCTCCTTGCACTCACTTCTGATCAATATATAACTCTGATTCACACACATGCCTTCCCTCAGGAGGATTTGGACCCACTAAGTAAAATCACAAGCTCAAAGAAAAAGTTGGCCTTTATTTATTATTATTATTTATGTTGCAAACTACTTCTACATATCCCCTCTCAGAAAAGAGATCTCTTATTGAAAGGCCCTATAAAACAAAGGTAAAGTACAAGATCAGAAGGTAGCTGTAATAGAAATGACAGAGTATGAAACTCATTGCATGTGAATTTGTTTAAACAAGACAAGAGTGAGTTTCCTAGTGGCAAAGAATTTCATGCAAAAATCTATCAGAATTAATGTGTGTCCCATGACTTTGACACTCAGCAGTTACAGAACAAATCAGCTCAATTTCATTATAACTGCCCCAAAATAAAATGTCTGTTACGGATACACACACACAATGTATACGGCCACAAAGTTGTTCCTTTTCTGACCAAGGCTGGGCCAAGCACAAGCAATAATAAATTTATCTGAAATTAGCTTCTTAAGTCATCTTTTAGTTTTGTCACTAAACCTTCATATATTGAATATACTAGTATAATTTAAATACATGGTGGCTTTTGCCCATCTTACAACGAAATTTCAGGATGATCTTCTAACATCTCATCTCCCATCTTCCACGAGGTAAGAGTGGGGGGCAGCAAAACCTGTCATTAATACTTAAGCTTCCTGGACCAGGCTGGCTACAGGCATAGACAGGATAATAATTTGTACCCTCCTTCAACCACACATAATACAGTCTTTATTCAGCAAATAGCAAAGTCGTTTCACACCAAGCCAAGGGTCAGCTTTTGCTGTATTAATAGCTGCTCTGGGAGGGTCAGTGTTGTGCTATCCTACATTTTTTCCAGGGCCTGGAGATGCAATTTCCTACAATCTGCAGGCAATTTCCCACCAATTTTCTTGGGGAGCTAATAGGCTGTGACAGGAGATGGAGCTAGCAAGCAGCAGGCGGCTTCAGAAAAGACAAATTGCATCTCTGCCACCTAACTGGGCAATCTAGAAAGACAGAGTTTATAGCTTTGTAGTGTTATTGGGCCCCATGCTAACAGCAAATCATTCAAGCTGCTATCTGAATTTCATATTCTTTTCCTTCTGAATTTGTTATCACCACATATCACTTTGCAGCTCTTTTTCTACAAACGACAGCTAAAAATGGATCATGTATGATTACTAGTTTAACTGCCTTTTAACTAGACAAGTCTTGCTAAATGCAATTCACATTCAGAAACAGAAATATACTGCCTCACTGTTAAGTACAGTGATATTTTCGATTATTTTCATACTTGTCAAGGTACAAAGCAGATGACTACAAAAAGGGATTGACTTGTAAGCTCAATTCAAATGAATCACACAGTGCAAACTATGGGAACATTTTAAAAAAGCCACTACAGTGGGCACACCTATTGTGGTAAAAAATAAAAAACAATAAAAAAAATCCCTGCTAATCACATACAGTACAAAATAAAAGCAAAAAAAAAAAAAAAAAAAAAGCCAAATATAAGTTCTATCTCTACTCTAGCAGTGCTTGAAACCTAAAAAGTGAAATTGAACAGTCTACAACCAGTTCAAAACCATCCATACAATCAAATAATTTACCTTACTGATTTAAAGTGATTTGGAGAGTTAGTAAAATTAACAAAGGTTTAAGAATGTATTACCATATCTACTGTAACATAAATTAAACTGATCCCCTAACCCTCACTTAAGGTATGAAAAATAATTAAAGAAAATGATTCAAAGGCACATAACACTAGCAACTATTGCAAGTTATATCTGTTACTGCACTTCTTCCTTTCTATTACCGCAAACCCAGGGGATAAATACTGTAAACACATTTTATTACAGTACCCTGTATATATGTATGTTTCACTTCAAAATATAGAAGAACAAGTTTTTGAAGGCATGGAGATTATTAAGAACTATCAACAATATTCATGATACTTAGAAAAATTTGCAAGGTTAGTACTTCCCCCTTCTGTCAATAAGAATAAATTAGGTAGAATTAAAAAAAAAAAAAAATCTAAATTATTGCTGTCCACTGGGAGATAAAAATTAGTTTGTGTAGAGTACTGACATGTATAAAAGTTTACTATAATTCAAACCTAATGATTTTTTTTATTACTTCAGCAATGAAAAAAATGTAAAATTACAGTGAACAAAGTGTTGAAATATTCTAACATGCATTTGAAAACTCCCAAATTTCAACCACTCACCATTAATATCCCCATTTCACTTTTGTGTTTTTTTAATAAGTTACAGCTAGCTAAAAGTATTGCAGAACTAGTGAAAAATTATAAATAGAATAGCAGGTCAATAATTTGCACTCAACAAAGAAGATCATCTACATAAACAAATTAAAAAAATATATATATCAAAACCATTCAAAAACTACAAATATTTTCTTTAAAGGATTCATTAATAAAACACAAAAGAATACCAGGACTTGAGAATCTTGAATATAAACTAAAATTAATGATTTCTGTATACAGGTTTATAAACTTTTTGAAGTACACATTCAAGAACTCAGTCATATCCTAGATTAGTGAATATTCACTGAACTGATGTTAGAAATTCACACCCTACATAATTATCAATCAGAAAGACAGAGAAAGTTATTATTAATGTAAAAGCCATGAAATCATCTGTAGAGGACTAATACGTATTCAAGGGGAGACACACGGGAGCACAGCAGTAAACTGGTCGCTGTTGAAAAAGCTTATTTCAAGAAGTAAACTTAATGTGGCCATGAAAGTCAGATTGCTGAACCCCAAAATTTTGTGGCACACATGACATTCTAAGCAAATACTGAAGTGACATATGCACATTAGGTCATTTGCACACCTAACAGCAGAGTTTGTCTGATTCCCCAGCCATAAAAAATATACTTTAAATTTGTAAACCCATCAGATTACATATTTACTTGAAACCTTATCAAGAAAATATTCAGGTCTAGCTGTAGAAAACCAACCAACCAAACAAACCACTAAGCCAATAGCTGGATTATTTTTTAAGAATAAAGGAAAGCTTGGTTGTTCTCCAAAACATCTTGCTACAGTAAACCACAAAATAAGAGTTATTAGCTTATCATAATTGCAGCCAATTTTTAAAGTAATAGAGTAATCCACTGTGGATTGTTGTAAGGAAGTAAAACAAAGACTGTGAAATGAAGAGATGGATTTTATTTTAAACAAATTAGTCTCACTACCAGGGAAGTAACAAGTGATTCCTAAGTTTCCCAATGCTATGGGTTAACTTCAATTTATTATTCTTTCATTCTGCTTGTTAACTTATTAAAACTGCCATTAAAATCTGTTCTTGAAAGAAAACTGGTGTTTACTATTTTTCAGTTAAAAGCCATCATCTTCACTTTTTATGCTAACGTCATAAAGGGGGTAAGGAAAATATAATAGTATGTTTGATTACTTAATCTCCAAACTATGTATTATCTTTGCCTAACTCATTGTTGGCAAAAACAAACAAACAAACAAGATAGAGATAAGATTCAATAGATACTGTACCTTTGTATTGTAAACAAAGACAGTCCTTGCCAAGCTCTATGCAATAGCAACTGTCTAGTGCTCCTTGCAATGTCTATGAATCAATATAATCTTACTGCGGGAAAAATTGCATGTGAATTTTTAGAAGAGCAACAATCTCAAAATCAACTTTTTACCTCAGGAGCCACCACAGAATTTTTATAGTGTGAGTCAACTACACTGACCAACAATTTCACAAACAATAAAAGTATGAACAATGACACTATCTTATCTCTGGTTACTTGCTTTAGTAAAGGAAATTATTACAACATATATTGGCTGATACTATCTATGCATCTATCCACTGAAAAAATCATAGACCACAGATTTTCCTGTGGTCTATGCATCACCAACAGACTTGTTAGACACAAAATTCTTAATGGAGCATTAGACAGAAAGGGCACAGTTTGATGTTCAGCTTCTAAGAGCGAGCTGTGGAACCTGACAATAAGATACATAGAGAAAACAAACAAACAAAACAAACAAACAAACAAACAAACAAAAAACACTCCTCCAATTTGAAAGTATAAATGATGTGAGTCCCCACATCACCAACTTTGTCATCTGAGAGAAGCACTTTAGCTCCAAAGAAACACAAAATCGAGATTTCTCGAGAATTATTACATTGTAGAAGTGATATGTTCCTTTGTTTTGAAGTACATCATCTTTAAGAACATTCTGCCCACTGAAAATAAAGCTGTCCTAATTAATTCTTATTTCCCTTTGTGTTTTCTTGTATTGAATTTATAGATTCTTTTTTAAGTTACAAAGAAAAAAATAAACTCAAAAGCAAAAAATCCCCACACCCATGTGCCAAAACGTGTTCAAAACACTGTTTTGGTTCTTTTAGAGATATTTATTTCTATTTTAATGAGTGGATGAGGTCTCCTACATAGTTCAACAGAAATTGAGTAAATTCAGAAATGACAGTAAGCTAGAACCACAAGGCAGTTTTTTAAAGCACCGTATGTCTAGTTTCCCTAGCAAAATTTACCATGCTGCACTAAGCACTTAAGCTGCAATGGGACATCTGGGAGCATGTTGCTGAAAATGGGATTATCAATTGCTGGAAAGCTGAGCTTTAGCTACAAAAATATTAGGTAATGGAAAATGTTGAGAACTGGTTGTGATTCAACTCCCTTTCCTCTTCGGATTATACAACTGCTTATGAATGTCAAAGAAACGTCCACTTCCAATTCCAGTTCAGGTGTCCTTGAATTACCAGGCAGAAAACTTATGGAGAAATAGCCTTCAGTGAAACTGCATACTGAAGCCTCATTCTAAGTAAATTTTGTGGATCACTTGTTAAACTACCACTAAAACAGGTTGGAGCAATAGGTGATCTCTTTCCCTGTTTATTCTTTGCCCTCAACTCTTTCATTCTATCTGGTGTTTACTAGGTCCTACACTGAGTTGCTTCACCTCTCCCATTCTGTTAAAAAAGGACTCAAAATGATACAATGATGAAACTATGACTCAGGTC
Organism: Oxyura jamaicensis; assembly: GCF_011077185.1. Taxonomy (NCBI): domain Eukaryota; kingdom Metazoa; phylum Chordata; class Aves; order Anseriformes; family Anatidae; genus Oxyura; species Oxyura jamaicensis. The sequence continues at coordinate 42,176,670 of NC_048926.1, forward strand.
TTGCATGCACCTACCTTCTCACATTATTTCTATGCATTTTTTGTGGGAAAAAATAAAATAAAATAAAATCCTTTCAAGAGACCACACAGTTGGAGAAGGTTCAGCTTCTCCAGCTAAGTGGCATAAGGTGTAGCGCTATCATGAGTCTGAAATGTGGATTCAGCACTCTTCCACTCTTCTTTAGCGTGCATTTGCACAATCCACGATTACGATCCTTTTTTTGTTGTTTTTTAAAATCACTGGAATGGTGAAACTTCCCCCAACAATTCAAAATTGCATCAGTACAACAGAAAGTATGAAGGACTGCAACTAGATAGCATGATCCCCTAAGTTAATGTATGGGCAGTCATTTAGGGGGAAAACAAACAAACAGCCAAACAAACAAAAAAAAACATACTAAAACATCAATTTGTCTGTCTGCATTTATATCACTGTAGTAAATTAGATGCTTCTGAAAATTTTACCTGCACTACCAATGCAAAGATAAGACCAAAAAATGGTCAGTCATTTATACCGAAAAGTATGCATGTGATGAAATGACAGATTCCATTTTGATGCTTATTAAAAAAAAAAAAAAAAAAAAGAAAAAAAAAGAAAAAGAACTTCATATTCCTTTTGGTGCTCCCTCTTCCCTTTAAAAAATAAAAGCTTTTGAATTTGAATTTGAAAGAATTAATGCGTATGAAAATTATTTCTCAAGAACTAGAGACTTGTGGGTTGATGTGGGGAAATACCTTAGTTCTGAACTGCAGTAAAGAAGATGTACCCTGCCACACTGACAACAGTATTGCATGGAATATTGTCAGGATGTTATGCACAATTGACTTATAAAAGTTGATGCCTAGTACACATACAAAATATAGTATTTAGAACTTGCAAAGAATTTAGTTCAGTTGAATTGATATTACCACAAATCTCCCATTCACCAGTTATTGTTTGCACTGATATCCAGTATGTCATTTGTAAGGACTCCCTGCTTCTGTCTGGTGTTACTGTTTGCCAGAGTGGCATTCAGACATCTCTGAATACTGAGGGCCACCCAGCAAACAAAGAATGTCCCAGAAAGGGGCTAATCAAAGAATCTTTTAAGATTGTAATTAAATTGACAGAAAATAGTAATTACCTACCCCATAGTTACTGCTGCACCCTTTTTTCCATTTTCTTTCCCAGTGCCCTGTTACTACTGGTTTGGTCTTTCTTCATTCAAGATGCAGTTATCTCCAACCACTACTTTATGCGGTGCTAAAGGAATTTACACAAGTTTCAAGCTCTGTAAGTTTTGAATCTTGTAGGTAATATTTAAGAAATTTTATCAAATCCATCGTTTCATTAAAAAATATGTCCACTGGAGGAATATATTTGACTGTGACAAATGAAAAAAAACTTTTGTAAAATATAAGGAGAAACATGAAACAAGAAATTGAGAGGATTACTGTACATTGAGTCCTTGTGCTTTCAGACCCAAGGCTTACAAGTAGATCTGACTGGGAGAAAAAAAAAAAATCTTCATTACAATTGAAAAAAACATCATGTATAAATGTGACTAAATTAATGCACATGCATAAATAATATCCCATTCCATAGCAGCTCTGACTATGACTATTACTGACAATGACAAGATATGTCATGATTTTCCTGATGGTATCGTTTTGAACCTCTAGATTGTGAACAATGTGGTCATTCTTACTAACAAGTACTATGGTGCAACTTACAGCAGAACCATGTCATACATATGTTTATTTTCAAAAGTTATGTAAATATTTGCATTTTTGGATTTTCCACTATCAACTTTTAAGAAAGGCAAAAGAATACTTGTGAATTAAAAGCCAAGGTGACTGTATATTTCTTTGGAAGAAATCCAAATATTCCCAACTGAAGAGAACTGTTGTCTTGGCCTTTGCCAGTGCTACTACTAAGCAGACAGAGTCAGATGTCTGGAATAATTTCTATATGAAAACAGGGTCAGCCTAAAAGTTAAGTAACCTAGTACGAACATTTTTTTTAAAAAAAACTTTCTCATTTTAAAATGGCATAACACTTCACAGTACTTGAGTGTAGCAAATATAATTCTTTTTTTTGGACAGCTTTAAGATTCTGCTTTTGCATCACTATACATGAAAGGAACATGACCACCACCTAAAGCTGGTCTGTTATTTTCATATGGATACATATTCACAACACAGCTATAGACAAATATATAGATACATATGGATAGAACACTAATTTTAAATGTCTAGGAAACTACATTATCCTGAATGATTAACATTTCATATTCCAAACGCACAGTCTATGTTTTAATGCTACTACAATTCCAGATGCTATGAAACGGTTCAGTAGAATGGTCATGTAAATTCAAAAGAAAACTGTCTCTTCAGACTGGAAATCAAAGAGAAGGTTTGACCCCCAGATGGGAAATTCCATATCCAGTCAATGTCTCTGTCAGTCAAACTTGATTTTTCCTGGTTATGAGTCTTTGATAAAGCATGGATATAAGTTACTGTCAAATGTTAGCAAAATGAAAAAGTAGCTTTTCAAAGATGAGTCTTAACTGCTAGGCCAGTTTTTGTAAACAGAATATTTTGTTCACAGATATCCTTCTGTTCATCTGTTATCTCCCTTAGCAATACAAGTTCTAATAAAATTACAGAACATAGGAAATGCATGGCCCTCACTGGCACATTAGCTAGGTTTGTCCAGCACACAGTGGTAGAACTCACTAAGTTTAAAAAAAACAAAAATAAGAAAATCCCCATAGCTAGAATAAACTGCACACATTCTTTCCTCACCCATTTCTCTTGAGTACATCGAGAAAACTTGATTTGAAGATGTTTAACTTTGGTAACTGGCTGCTCAACATAGCTCTTCAGAGATGTCACACTGATGCAACAGTTGAGGGACTCAAAGACTGCTCAATATGGATACATAGAGCCTATAGGCCTGTCTAATATGAGACACTAGAAAATTAATTCTAATTAATTTATGCAGTGTATTAGTTAATAAGCAAAAAATTCCTTTATCAATATGCTCACAAGAAATTAAGAAACAAGTTTAACTTAATTTAGGTTAATTCACTTGCAGTCCCTGCAAGTATTTAACATCTTTTAAGTGATCCCCTGTAAAACTCACACTTTGGTAATTTAATTAAATTTACCTGAGTATCTATGTATAGACAAGCCATTAAAAAGGAAACGGTTATTAGCTACCACTTTTCCTCTGTAAAATATGAAGGACACAACTTATCTAGCTTTGTATAATCATAGACATCCTCGGTTAAAAGAATAAAGCCTCTGATGTACTTAGTTGAAAGGTAGTCCTTCATGAACTCTGTTCAGCTGTGGGAGAGAGGAGACGGACATCATCTCCTCTTCTAGAGAGACAACCAAAGCAATTATGATCAGGCACATATTAACGTATCTGCCAAAGAACATATACATGGGACATCAGAATAAACTTAAAATAAACTGCACAACTTTATGAAATGTTCAATTTTTATATTTACACTATAATTAGTACAAAATTGCTTTTTAGTTTTTCTGCAGCACAAGACAGTATCTACTGGATCGATACCCTAATATGTCAAAACAATTACTTTGAAGTATGATAAAGAAATCTACGAAGAGTTATAAAGAATAAGACAGTTTTCAAACTATACATAGTGTTTGCTTTTGCTTCTAAAAAGCAAAAAACCCCCCCAAAAGTTTTTTTAAATAAGCGGGGGGGGGGGGAGAAGAGTGGTTGTTTGTACTAAAGCTTTTACTGTAATAAACTAAATATATTTACAATTTATACAAATGTTTGACCTTCAACAAAAATACAAAAACATATCACAAGATGCAGAACCAGGAAACAAGTTCATCTGAGACACTGCTGCTCTACACAGGACAGAATGCAAGTTGAATTGCAAGGAACAGAAAAGGTTATCCCCATATTCAGGCAATGAGAACAATTTGCATGAGGTCAAAAAAACAAGGCTTCAACATTCTTCAGCACACTTGGCTTTAAAGAACTACGTCAAAAAACTAGGCTACATCTGTCCATCTTGCCTCTGTGTTCTGTTTGGTCCACGTAGCCAATATTTAGTTGCTGGATGTTGCCTTCTACTTTGAAAAATCGGAGTAGTTTCATGACAAGGTCTGGAACCTCAATACTCTCATTCCTTTTTAAAAGGCAAAACTTTTCTACTTCTATAATTAAGAACAATTTTGGCCCACTTATATCCCCAGCATATTTTTCAGTAGATAACTTCATAGACTGTAGCTTTTTTGTCTCCAGAGCCAGTGACTATGTACTTATCATCCACAGAGATGTCACAGCTAAGCACTGATGAAGATTCTTTGGACTAGAAGAAAAATAGAAATATATTACTTCATTAAAAAAAGTCTATTACCCGCATCTCAGCATCCCATTTTGGTTAGATCACATAGGTAAAGAATATGAATCTGCTCTTGGGACTTGGGTTTTTTATTTTTTTTTTTTATTTAAAGACATCATCATGCTTACCTGGAAGATACTGGCTCCATATGGAGTTCTCCATGCATTAAGAAGGTTATCTTTCCCAGTACTCACAAACCATTTACCTAGAATATGAAACAGAAGAACTATGAAAACATATGAAATAGTCATTTGACAGATTTGGGGTCAAACTGAAATCTGTTGGCTAATTACCATTACACAAAGCACACACTAAGTAGATATAATGTTTTACAAACCACTCTAACACCAGCCTTTAAATAAATAAATGGTTGTTAATAGCTAAATACATTTGTATTTGTAAAACGGAGATATTTATTCATAAATTAAGAAACAGGTATTAAATAAATTTTGATTATCAAAAAAGTTATGATTGTGCAATAAAGTATGAAATAAGTGTGAAATAAAGTCCTGACCTCCAGTTCAGTCTTAAGGGCAACTTACCACAGTAAGCAAATTTGAGTGACAATACACAACTTTCATGAAGGTGCAGTTGATACTTGTCTGGTTTATTTACATGTAACACTTCCACATTGCTGCTCTCCATTCCCACGGCTAGCCATTCTCCCGTAGGACAATAACCAAGGGAAAATATCTGAAAATTCAGCAACATTTACACTTTTTATTTTTTCATACAGTGATTAAATGAATTGAGAGAGGTAGAAAGACGAGGGCCAAATAGAATTGACATAGTTCAATAGTGAAAAAGCTTGTCAAAATTCAAGTGACTAAATTACCCATTCTTACCTCTTAACTTAGAAAAAAATACGGAAAGAGAGAAGTGTCAGTCTATCACTTTGTTTCAGAGCAGATTAACATATGAAAGCTCCAAAATATTGTATTATGAAAAGCCAAAGCAAACAAAACAATTTGATTAAATTTGCCCAGTTGCTTTGGGTTCATTTCTCAGCTTTCACCCTAAACATTACCCTGTTCCCCATCCAAGTTGTAGGAAAATCTAGTTACCTGTGACGTGAAGTCATGCTGTTGTAGCTGTCTCCCTTCTCTCAAGTCCCAGGATCTGACAGTGTTATCCAAACCCCCTGTCCAAAGCTTAGTACCATCATTAGAAATGTCAATACAGCTGGCTCCATCTGTGTGGCCCTGGAATTGCCTGATAAAACAAACCAGATTGAATAATGATTTCCTGCCAGAGCTCAAGGTAAACACTGTTGTGGTGTTAGTTTTGGACTCTGCATGTGTGTGTCATCTCTTCTGTGTCTGCTGATGGGCAAAAATCAACCCCTCCCTCTGATTTGGCATAAAACACAATGATGTTACAAAAAATATTTTCCAGGTGCTAGAGAAATAGATTGCATCATAGCTAGTTGGACAAACTCATTATTTTCTATCAGGTTTTGATTTTTTTTTTTTTTGGTGTGTGTGTATTTTTCTTTTTGGTTATTTTAAAATAAAAAGTTTGTGAGTACATTAAAGCACAGTAACTACAGTTAGGAGTACTTAACAACAACTCAGATTAAAGCAAAACAAGTGTTGAGGGAACAAAAATCCAGTTTCAGAAAACAGCTACTGTATTTTTCTTTGGCTGTAAGTCAACATGATAAATAATGAACAGAGATATTAATAGGAAACGATACAGATAAAGATCCAGTAAGTCAAGCAAAAGCATCGTCAAGTCAGCAAAGTTACATTCTTTGGCAAGGGATCAGAAGATCACAAAATAAGTAGAGAATGTATTTTGTTTTAAAATATTCTCATTAGGAATTCCCAGCTTTCAACAACCAAAAGGTCATCTCAAGTTTTCCTTAATCCTTTGGCAGAAGCATTTTGCATTTTTCATCAGCAATTAGCTTTAGGAAAGTCCTTTGCTTCGATGTCAAAGGTAGAGGGAGAGTGGGAGAAGACAACCAGTTTGGGAATGAAGGGTATGATCCACTAAGCGCTACCACAGAAAGGTCACGAGACACATTTTGTTTTGTAGCTCTGGTCTGAAAATTCCACGTGTTATCAATTAGGAAGATCAGCAAGCAAGTATTGGGAACACTTACACACAACAAACACTCATAAGAATAAAAGTAATTTGTACCATTCATTCAAAACAGTCATAGATGGAGAAAGAATTCACCCTTACAAAGACTAAGCATGCACATAGGGCAAACTAAAGGCTTTATATAATGAAAGTGTTTTCTGACCTAGAAATTTAACATAAATTGTACATACATTAATACGAATATCTGCACATAAATTTAGGTTAACTACTGAGATTTAGGCTCTTCATTCTTATAATATTGTAAACCATCACAACTTTGGTAAGCCTAGACCAATCTTCTAGTAAAACCACACAACTTTTTACTAAGAGCCATTACACAGATGGCCCTATAATTTTTTCTCTGCCATAGCACTCATGTTAAATATTAACCTGCCAGACACTTTAATCTAAAGTTAAAAAAAAATATATTTCAGAAGTAACTTTTATAGCAACACATTTATTGTGCTCTCTGCAAGTTTTAGATATTAAATTCATCCTCCAAAATCAGATGAATGGCCAAACATCAGTTCTCTACACTTGCATAAAGAACTGGGGTGATTTAGCTTTTCAACCACTTTTGAAAGGTTAATTTTATTACGTATTATCACTAAATAGGAATTGAAATTTCTCTTTATTACTTAGTAAATGCTCAGTGCAATGGAAAAGAACAAACCTCAAACAGATCACTATAATGCAAGTTCAGTCCAAATCAAACACAAACTGTTAGAAATGCTGCTTGTGGAAACCCAAAGACAAATCTCAACTAAACAAAACCAACAAGAACTTTTACAATGACTTCAATAGGTTATGTAACAGCTCAGTAGGTCATCAAAAACCACCTTCCAGGACTAGGCTGAAGCTAGCAGAACTAGCTTCTGTCCAACTTGAGCACAAACTTCATTCTTTACAGGAGAAATTCTGTTTGTTTTACTGTCATGAACCATTATTCAGGGAGATAAATATTTATCTAGCTGTTCAAAGACTAACTTTAATAAAAGTTGTTTGTAAACAAGTAATGACTCACCTGACCAATGTCTGATTGTGCAAATCCCACACTGCAATGTTACCATCACTGCAGCATGAAAAGCACACCTTGGAATCAGGGCTGATAGCCAGAGCATAGCAGGCAGGGGCTGAGGATGTCAGCTCTGCTTTTATACGAGGAGTTGGTGCTGCCAGGTCCCATATGGATAATGTGCTGGCTTCCCCGCCAACTATTAGGGTGCATCCATCAGGCAGCAATTTACAAGAGCGGATGTAGTTATCTCTGTTCTGTACAACACAAATCATCTTGGTTATGTTAATACATGCATGCCAATAATGGCCACTAATATGATTCTGATTACATCCAAGTTTTAAACAGTAGGTGATTTTTTTCAGTACCAAAGTACAAAAAACAAACGAACCGACAGACCCTAAAAGGTCTCAAACGTCTACTTCTCATTACTAACCTGAGACTGCAGCTGCAGAAATTAAACTGCAGATTCCTATTGCTAGAGTCTAATCTGTTTTGAACCCAATGAAGTTCTTCATCTCATTACACAGAGACAAAGAAAAAGCAAGCTTACATTTGAGAAAGTGCACTACATCAGTTAAGACTACCAGCACCACAGGAATATTTACAAAAAAAATCTACCTCTCATTTGTAACCACTTAGGAAAATACAGTTCGAGTCTCAGGCCTTTCAGATTTTAAAGTTTTCTTTTAATCAATATTTTGCATTCACCATTTTAAAATTAAAAAGTTGAGTCAGAATATTGCCATTCTGGTCCTGGATTTATGCTGTTTCTCTGTTGTTTCTCTGACTCCTTAAGCTTATTTGATGTCATTTTTCTCATAGCTGCTGTCCAACATGGTAACAGTTCTTTAGGAAACTGAGGGATAAGATCAGTAACTCAAAACAAATAAAAAATAGTGCAGATAGAAATCAAAGACATTTCTATAACTATGGGTTTGTTGTTGTTTTTGTTGTTTCTTTTAAGTCACAGAGAAGGAGAAGTTAATTAGTACAGTGGAGATGCTGGCTTAGCCAGCCATACAGTTCCATAACTAACATGAAAGCAGCTAAGACTGAGTAGAGACAAACCTGCCATGAAACAGAATGCATACACAACCATATGTATACTACTAGACTAATGACATAGGAGTAGAAATATATAAAAGGCAAGGACTTAACAAAAATAAAACTAAACAAAACCAACATTTACTTGGATCAACACTTCAACTAGAGTTGTTTTCATTTGGAATATGTATTATTGTGCTTTATGACATTGTCTGCTTCTAGTTTATACACTGCTTCTAGTATAAGAAGCATCTTACTGAGCAATTAGATTTTCGATTTAGCTTTTCGGCTATACTACCTCACTCAATCTATTTTGTATCTGGGAGATGTGAAAACAAAGCAGCAGAATGTGTAAGGTGCTGAACACTAACAAAAGTGTAACAACAAAAAGTGACCTTGGTACCTTGTCACATTATTTTATTATATGGTTGCTACCGTTTTACAAAAAGAGGTCATGACTCCTGGCACAAGTAAAACATCCTACGGCCCTGTCTAAGCCAGGCTACCTTTGTTTTAAATCCATGCAGTGCAAAAGTCACCACCATGACTTGGGTGTGGGGAATAATCAGGTACACTCTCTACTCAGAAGTCTTATCTAAAATATCATCGCCCTTAGTGATGATATTTATCCATAAACAAACCATTCCTCTTCTCTGTAACACCACCTGTTCAGTGTTTAAAAAAAACACCAAACAACCAAAAAAACAAATAAACACAACTAAATGTATAAAGCAGGAAACAGAACTGCCTGCTATTTCCTTGTAATATGAACAAAATCCAGACAAGGACAGCTATTTCCTTATTGAGTCTCTGAGGAGAAGTTACCCTTCTGCCTAAGTTCCTGTTCACTTACCAGGCAGTCCAGCTGAGAAACAGGGCTCTTGTTCCCAGGCTGGCTGATGTCCCAGACTTTAACACAGCCCTTGCCACCTGTGTACACGTGTCTTGTGGGGTTGCTGATGGTAACTGCACACACAACTTCCCCGTGATTCAGAGTGTTGATCTGGCGGGCATGGCGAGGGATTCCTGGACCGATAAGGGCGTCAGGAGGGAAAGGAACGGGCTGCATCTGACCATCTGCAGTAACGTGAAAGGAGTAGGCTCTTTTTTGGAGAAAGGAAAGAAAGAAGAAGAAAAAATACATCAGCCAGCTACAGAGCTGAAATGCAAGAAAAAGACAGTACTTTGTGATTTATTTCTTTGCCAATTTTTCAAAGCTACAGTGACAAATAATACAAGGCACATAAACCTCAGAGGGAGAAAAAGAGTCACAGCAGACATTTTCAGCTCATCTCACCTCAAGTATCTGGGAAGTGGGAAAACACATCAAATCCTGCTATTAACTCTACTGATCATGGCCATGGATGTTACTCTGTCACCTAGACCATCAAAAGATCTTTCAAGCTGCTGGTTTCTAGCTAGTGGTTCTGAGCTGAAGCACCAGAAGTCCTGCAGAAGCAATTCCTGACCAGTCACTGCTCTTCTAGACATCTTCCACAAGAGGCTTCCACCTGTTGTCATGACATTGCATGAGCAAAATTTAAACTTGTCCTATGCCTGTTCCTGCACTTCATCTTCAGTATCAGCACTAGCTGTGTGCATATATCTCTCTTTCTATCTGGGAACTAGTGTTTTGGAAAAGCCGAAGGGCTTGGTTTCCCAAGTTTTGGCACTTCTGTGATGTCTATTTCTGTTCATTGCATGATTTCAAGTATATGAAAACTGAAGGTTAAGGTTGTGAATCCCAGCAATGGGACTGCTCCTTGGGGAAAGTACACAAAATTATTTCTTTGTTTTCACCATGATGTTTAAAGTCGCCTCTACTCAAGGACCAGGGCATAAATAACTGCTAATAAAGGCTTCAGGTTCAGGGTGGTATTTTTGTTTTTAAAAATAATGAAAATACTACTGCAAAAGGACACTTTTTATTATGTGGGCGAGCTCCTTTTTTTGCTCTTCTCTTTTAAGTGCATCAGTAACTCACATTTTAGATGCTGCTGTTACATTCACAGCATTCTTCAAGAGGCCAAAGTGGATAAAAATGGTGAGACAGGAGTATTCTTTCTAATAATAAGCTACCTCCTTCCCCAGTGATATCTTTATTTTTCTAATATATTGTTGTGTTCAGGACTGCTCTTTCTTTTCCAAATGTACCTTCTTCCCAGAAATCTTCAGTTACTGTAGTTCAAGATAAAGCATTGCATCAATCTCCAGTGGAACCGACAGTAGGTAATTCAATTTAATTTTCTGTTCTGAGCTAGTACTTTCAAAAGTATTTTATTGTGTGTTTCCCAGTATTGCAGTTTGAAAGAGGAACAAGTAAGATGCCTGGATCCATAATAGATATCACAATATACTTGGGCTTGTTTCCTAAAGCAACTGAATATGCCCAAGAGCTGAGAAGATATTTCTTTAAAAAGGAGCCAGAGGAAAACAAAGAGGTTTTACTCTTCTGCCGTTTCCTACAGAAGGTAACATTAGAAACCGTCACACAATGCAATACCACAATCTTCACAGAAGATAAGGGTAAAAGGCAGTTGACTGCTATAAACCAAAGAAGTGGATAGTGCTCATGCATGCAATTCCTGTATCTCATTTACGTTTCATGGTTGGACAAGTGAATTGAAGACATGCTCAGAACACACCTACATGTATGGGCAAGAAAGATGACAAAAGCAATAGGAAATGAAGTACAATAAGAAAAGCAATAAGAAAGGAAGTACAGAGGTCTCTCCTTTATACAAGATGCAAAGTGCATCAGACAATCTCTTCCTATGGTATCCCTTTTTTCTTTTTGCATAAGGATTACAGCAATAAAAAGGTTTAAGAAGAAATCTATATCATTTCTCAACTGCTGTCCTGAAGCAGTTATTCACCAAACAGATGAGACAAAGAATGGGAGAGAAAGAATTGTGGCAACAAGACTGCTCAAGGCTTAACAACTGCTCAGATTCGGGTACAGAATCCAAACAGGAATCATAGAACTTACGAGGCTAAAAGGTTGGACCTCATCCTGGGCTACAGATCAAAGTCAGTTGCAGAATATTTGTTAGCAAGAAGAGTACACAGAACTGCACAGCTTTGAAGGTGCCTGCCCTTGTTTTTATCTCGGACAGAAGAAAAGCAATTAAGCAAGTATTAAGTAATTTTTTCCCATTACGTTTAAGATGAATAACACACTCGTACACTTGCTTTTCCACCATTATTGCATAAATATTTTGTTCAACTCACAGTACTTAAATAACCGGTGTTTTCCAACGCTTCTGTGCATATACACAATTTTAGCAGTTCTTGCTGAGATGGTGTGGAAGGAAGACAATAGGAACACTTTTCAAGTGCTTCATGTACTATAGCATTAAGATGATTCCTCTACTCTGAAATGCCAGTGATTTATCCCAATATATTTTTAATCAAGTATAATCTTACTAGTATGCCCACGTCTAAGTTCTGGTTATATATCATATTAGTAGTTTAGTTTTTATTATCATGATTGGGCTTTTGCCTGCAAGACTGTTCAGCACTCAGAATGACTACATCTGAGAGCCTGTCAAACAGACCAGTTATAGTTTCTCATAAGCCAAGGCAGCTTTTGCTACAGTGTAAGTTATCAGCAATCCACTGTATAAAAAAATGACTGCACATTGCCAAATGCGTCTACCCCTGCCAAGACGAGCACGCAAAAAAGTAAATGTTCCTGTTTGCTTGAAGGTATGTGATATGTCAGGCTAACATCAACACTATCAGCACATTTATGTAGTCCGGTAACCTCTATCTACTACGTACTATGGTATAACTTCTCATTACATATACCTTCCCTCTTTCTTTCTTTTTTTTTTTCCAAAACAAACCTGCGTCATTTGCAAAATTGACACTCCCTAGATGAGGGAACCTTATTTCAGAAGAAAACAGTACCAGTGCTAGTAATGAAAGTAACTACCTACTGCTCAAGCACTGTTGTCCTAAGCTACCTTAACATTGGATTACAGAAACATAGAACAGTTGATGTTGGAAAGGGACCTCTGGAGGTCATCTGGTCCAACCACCTTCCTCAAGCAGGGATACTTAGAGCTGGTTGCCCAGGACAATGTCCAGATAACTTCTGAAGATCTTCAAGGAGGGAGACTACACCACCTCTCAGGGCATCCTGTACCAGTGTTCCATCACCCACGCAAGAACTGCTGATGTGCAGACACAACCTCTTGTGTTCGTTTGTGCCTATTGACTGTTGTCCTGGCACTGGGCACAAATGAAAACAGCTTGGTTCCATCCCCTTTGCACTCTCCCTTCAGTTTTATACATATATATATATATAAGATCTTCCCTGAGCCTCCTCTTCTCCAGGCTGAACAATCCCAGTTCTCTCAGATTCTCCTCAAAGGAGGGGTGCTCCAGACCACAGGATCATCTTGGTAGCTCTCTGTTGGATTCTTTCCAATATGTCCAGGTCTTTCTTGTACTGAGGGCCCCAGAACTGTACACAGTACTCCAGGTGCAACCTCACCAATGCTGAGAAGAGGGGAAGGATCACCTCTCTTGACATACTGGCAATACTTTGGCTAATTAAGGCAAGAATAATGTTAGCACAAGGGCACATTGCTGGCTCATGTTCAACTTGGTGTCTCTCAGGACTCTCAGGTCCTCTCTTGCAAAGCTGCTTTCCAGATGGGTCCTGTATTTCCAGCAGATCACCATGTTGGAGTGCCTACCCCACTAATTCTAAGCAGGACTGTACTTCCAGCGCTACACCTATAATATAGCTGTAATCACATGCTTAAGAATTGACACAATTTTAATGCACTAGATATATTCACAGGCCTGAATCATTGAAAGTGAGGAGCATTTTGGTACTCCAAACCTAAGAGAATCACTATGGTTTTGGCAGGGGAGAAAAGTCCCTTGCACTGTAAGCAAAGAGAACGTTCAAGACCATCTGATGAAAATGAACAGATACAAGTCTGGAGAGGGCCTGGTGACCCACATCCCAAGGTTCTGAGAGAACTGGATGATGTAGTTGCCAAACCTCTCTCCATCATATTTGAAAGGTCATGGCAGTCAGGTGAAGCCCCCAGCAACTGGAAAAAGGGAAACATCACTCCCACTTTTTAAAAGGGTAGAAAGGAAGACCCAGGGAACTACAGAACGGCAAGCCTCACCTCTGTACCTGTGAAATCCTGGAACAGATTCTCATGGTAGCACATGCAGGACAAGGAGAAGAACCAAGGCAGCCATCATGGCTTCATCAAAGGTAAATTGTGCCTGACCAAGCTAGTGGCCTTCTATGATGGAGTGACTCTACCAGCTGACAAGGGAAAACTAACCATTGTCAACTACCTGGACTTTTGTAAGGCCTTTGACAAACTCCAGCATGACATCCTGACCTCTAAATTAGAGAGAGATGGATTTGAAAGCTGTACTATTTGGTAGATAAGGAATTGGCTGCAAGGCCACAGACAGATTTGCAGTCAAAAGGTCTATGTCCACCTAGAGGCTGGTGATGAGTGGTGTCCCTCAGGGGTCCGCTTTGGAACAAGTGCTGATGAATGATAAACTGAGCCCCTCCTCAGCACGCTTGTAGACAACACAAAGCTGAGTGATGCAGTCAATACAACAGATGGAAGGGACACCACCCAAAAGGACCTGGACAAGCTTGAGAAGTGGCCCCATGTGAAGGGATAAAAAACTAAAAGGGATAACTATAAGGGATAAAAAAACTAAAATTTGTGTTGGTTTAGACCAGGTATCTGGAAAAAAATCATTGCTATGCAGGTGGTGAGGTACTGGAACAGGTTGCCCAGAGAAGCTGTGGATGCCCCATCCCTAAAAGTATTCAAGCCCAGGTTGGATGGGGCTTTGAGCAACCTAGTCTAGTGGGAGGTATCCCTGGCCCATGGCAGGAGAGTTGGAACTGGATGGTCCCTTCCAATCCAAATCATTCAATGATTATATGGTTCTAAACTAAGAACATATCAATTGATATCTGTATTTACACTTATATTTAACTAAGTATTATAGTAGAAGGACAAAAAGTAAAGTTTAGCACAGAAAATAACAGTTATAAGACTATCTTCTCACTTGTTGATGGGAGTAAAGAAAATGTTTCCTCCTCTTCAAGAAGAACAGGCTTCCACATTAATTCACTGCTCAAGAACATGGCAAATCAACTAAACTACCAACCTGCTAGCTACTCTAAGTATTCAGATCAATGAAACGAGCGCACTTCTTGCCTTAAAGTAACATGCTAAAAAAAGTGAAAAAAAACAAAACAGCTTCCACTTCATCCCTTCAATTCTAACGGAATTCCTTAACTAGCACAAAAATACCTCAGCTGAAGAACATAAAAGCAGACTGTTTCTTTTGTTGATAAGTGCATTTTACTTTCAGCTCTGCTTTGTGCTCCTGTTTATTTTTAGTTGTCGTTATCACAGAAAACATTGAATATCTATGTGTGGTGTTTCAATATATAGAGCAAAATGTCAAGAATTAGGAATAAAGATATTTTATTGAAATAACAAATCCTTTCAACTTCATACATGTCATCAAATTGTTCTATCCATATATACAATTGGGAGAACAACAATGCATTATTCTGGAATACAGTAAAATTAGCATTCCTTTAAAATATTTCTCTTTGTACATTCACTGAACAAATATAAATATTGTTTGAACAGAAAATGTTTTTGTATTTGTTTTGACCAGTTCCAGAACAGTATACTATTCCCCTCTGAAAACACAGAAAAGTCTGTTCATAACTAGGACTTGCAAGAGTTAATATTTACCAGATGAAATTCCCATCCTACTAAAAGAGAAAACATTTTCATTTCTTTCTGGTGTCTAACACCTCACAGTATAAATGAAGCTACAAATAATAATAAATACATAAAAAACAACAACAACAACAACAACAACAAAATACTGAGAAATACACTTGACCTCAGTATCACTGTTACTTCACAGTTTTAGACATCAGGTGAGCAATACTATGGACATATGTCTCATCAAAGAACTTGAAAATCTGTGTTCAGTACAGCATCTAACTATTAGGTGTGGTTCACATTATGGAGAAATCCACAAGAATGCTAAAAGCTAAATAATTACTTTGCTAGAAAGGCTATGCGAAACAGAAAATGTTTGCAGCCACACACCACGAACTTTTAGCACAGGGCATAATTAAATGAATCAAAAAAAAAAGAATGTCCATGTCCAAAACAGGATTGATATTCCCCATCACTACCCAAGACAATTACTGATTAGGTAATGGCTCAAGGCAACTTGGAAGGGGTGTCGGGGCTAGGGGCAAGAGCAGCTGCTAAGAAAAGAATAATTTACTGGCAGGAAGTCACTCTGAAACCATGGATATTAAAACACATTTTTTTTGCACATTTGTCTACACATATAGACATCAAGTCTTTGTCCTTAAAATTAATTACTGAACAGCTGAAGAGAGAAAAGTAATGTGAGACCACATGTATGTGCAGAGAAGTATCATGTTAATATGAAGCACGTGAAAAGCCTCAAAGGAAATGCTCAAAGAAAAATAATAATAATAATAAAATAATTTGCTATCAAATGAAAAGCCTAGCTCATTTATATAGATGAGAAATTAGTGAAGACAATTCAGCTTTCTGGATTGCTACCTCCATTGTCAAAACACATCTATAACCACTGATATCAGGGTTAGACTGTAGAGAGCATAAGTGTCGGATTCATATTCAGGAAGATACAAAGATGATAGTAAAGACTTACTTTTAGTCCAGTTACAAAATAAGCTTTTCAGACAGCATTCCCTTGACAAGGGTAGTTAAATGAGTACAAGTGGGTTCTTAAGAGGCTATTGTTTCTAACAAGCTAGACCATTAACAGATCTTGGAATACACAAGGGTTAAAAAAAAAATGGGTGCTATCAGACATGTCATTCCTTCGGGAAGAAGATGATGCTTCTCCTGGAAGCAGGGCGGGGTGAAAAAAAAGTCCTGTTGATATAAACCTGCAGCAGTGAACATGCACATATAGCTGAAGACTCTATAGAGTTCAATCTGAAAGTGTTCTTTGCAACTTACCAGAACTCCACACCTCATAAAACAATTTAAATGTGGCACCTTAGTTGGTCTCTTGGATAAAGCAGATTTTGAAAATAAACCAAGAGTATTCCACTAGCTTACATAAATATTTAACACATACTCTGTACGGATAATATAGACTTGAATAATGCAGACAAAAGCTACACAAAGATGCTGCACATAGTGCACTGCATCTAAGTATACGTAGCCAAATAAGACTAAGATGAGGTGATTCTAAAGCTATCAATGGAAATATGACAGTTCAGTTTCTGGAATTTTAGGTTTGACACATATAATAAAGACAAGCAAAGAAGATCCTATAGTTGAAATCAGTGACAGTCCAAATAATATGACCATGAAAAACAGTACAGAACACATCAAGTCAAGAGGAGATGAGGGATTACTTATCAAAGTAGTGATCTATGAAGCAGTATGAATAAAGAGCTGAAAAGATTAAATAAAATTTGAATTAAAAAAAAAGAGAACCCATAATTTAGCTATGAAATACTATGATAGAAATTATAAAATTACACAAGTACTGGTTTTGTGCCTTGAGCAATGCAACAGCTAGGATTCAGCCACAGACCAGTTCTGACTGAACAAAAATAGGTTTTCATCATGTATATTGCTATACATTACTAATAGAATAAATCATCGAAAGCTTGTGAATACACTTGATTAAAAGTAAAAACTTACAATCACCACACTCTGTGATTTCCAAAAATATTTTATTTCAGGATACCGAATTCTAATGAAGTCAACAAGAATGAGTTTGACCCTTAACAAGAGAATATTTTAAGAACAAACCATGTTCTTTAACTGTGCTAAATTTAAATACACCACCATCTGATACATAACACCAACTCAGACTCCTCGCTTCAGTAGTCTTGTCAACATACCACCAACTTTTCAACAAGTAAATCCAAGATTTAACAGGTTTCTCACGCTGCCAACAAATAGTTAGGCCTGTTCTCAGAAACATGGTGGATAAGAACCAAAACTCATCTAGGATAGCTTTTATAATATAAGAAGCCTGTTGCTTTCCTACTGCTATGGAAAAACAGTAGAAAACTTCCCCCCCCCCCCTAAATTGGTGAACACTTTTAAGGATGATTGCATGAGTGACACTACAACTTATCAATAGATAGTTATAGGAGTTCAAAACAAAGATAAACAGAAATATGTCTGTGTATGCAATTTTCAGCACTGTATATTTTATAACTTAAGAGTAAGTAATAGTTTCTGATTTGTTCCTGAAACTGCAAAAAGGAAGAATTAAGTCATGCCTTGTGATAGATCACAAAAGCCTTGTGATAGACTGGTACATAAGACAGTACGTACCAGGTATGCCCACGCGTTGGCAGTGCAAACCATTAGGCTGGTTTCAAAATCATGTACCTAGATAGACAGGAACTACACTAACTGCAACTTTCTGTTGAGAGATGAGACAGGACGTAATGCCATGAGTGAAGGGGCCGGGGGGGGCAAAGACTACCTTTAACAATGTCAAAAACGTGTTTTAATTCCCTTTGCTCAGTTCATGGGTTGTGAAGCACTGGAACAAGCGGTCTAGGGAAGTGGTAGAGTCACCATCCTTGGAGGTATTCAAAAGATGCGTAGATGTGGTGCCTAGGGACGTGGTTTAGTGGCAGACTCGGCAGTGCTAAGTTAATGGTTGGACTTTGTGTCATCTATGATTCTCTCCATGAAAACACATTAATCTAACTTGCAAACTATGCATGTTTGGATTTGTGTAGACTGCTTTTGCACAAATATTCATAAAATACACTTTTTTTTTTTTAAGGAAATCATACATGCTCATGACAACTGCACATGGTTAAATTCAGTCTCAACATTTTACCAGAGCCAAATTACTAGGAAAAGAGTAAGTATAAAAAAGCATCAATATGAGGTTTTGGTGAATTTATTCACCAGGGCACCACAGCAGCAGTACTTCATTTAAGAATACCTCTACCAATAATTAAAATTCTTCAACAATAAGTTGTGAAAGTTATCCTATGCCTATACACCACCAGCTGTACAACTGGTTCCTCATTCACTTTCTCTCCAGCTGCATACTTACACAAACATTTTTTAAAGCTTGCTCCAGTATACAAGGTATGTATCAGTTGCTAAAAGAACTGCTTCAGATACCCACTGCAATCTAAGTTTCAGACTCTTATGCTTGTTAAAACAGGTGCTAGACAAGGACACTGAGTTTGCACTACAGTTTTATGCTCAGTATAGTATGAAGTCGAGTATCAGTCTGTTTTTTTTTTTTTTTTTTTTTTGTTTTGTTTTGTTTTGTTTTTGTTTTTGTTTTGCGTGTTTTATGACTATCTACCAGTTTGTAGTTCTCTTAACTTCCCTTAGAAAAGAGGAAATAAATAAAATAAAAAACCACAGAAGATGCACCTTCAACAGACTTTCCCTTGAAAGTATGTGCACATCTGTTTTGGGACATGACAACTACCATCCTAGAACTTTTACATTGTACCTACTTGCCAGGAGAAGTTTGAATCAATCTCTTGGGAACAACCAGATACTACCCGCCATGTTCACAGACACAATATAGCTGTATTCTCTCTAGATGTTGCAGATGTTACCAAAGTGTTAAAAGGTTACTTACGGTTTTCCTCCTGGAATGCCTGCTAGATTTGGAGGGATTCCAGGTACTCTCATGTGAGGAGGAGGATCAAACCCAACCTGACAATGAAAAATGAATTAATCTCACACCTGCAATTTCTCATTCAGCAAGCATTTCTTCCCGCCCTAGATTTCCTACGCATTTAACCAAAGTACAGCTTTTACTCCCAAAATTAGGCAAGTGGGAGGGATGGGCAAAACAAGTTTTCCCTCCAAGATGCTTCTGCTAGAAGTACTCATATTCAAAGAGAAAAACCATAATGTGTATCACGCATTCACAGTACTGAGCATAACACACAGACCTTCATGCTAGTGTGGCACTTGCCCCGGAGCTGGACTCGCCAGTGCTCTGGCACATAGCCACACACCAGTGCTCTGTATCTCAGTGGCAGTGAGTGTTGGCCCGTGCAGGTGCAGTGTGGTGTGCTCGGAAACAGCTTCAGGCCCCCGCTAGGATCTTGGCACAGCTCTGCACTGTGAAGGCATGTCAGCTAGGAGATATCTCTCATAACTACACTGCAGGGTGTGCACAAATTTGTCTATGGCTTAAATATACTACACAGGCTCTCTTTACAAAGTGCGATTCCACTACACTTTTAAATCCAGAATAAACACGTACACCAAATAAATCAAACAGGAATTCTGGACCAAACACATTTTTCCTTCTGAACACTATACCTGAAATACAATTCTTACTGCTTCAAGGAGTACAAATGCTATTTAGGATTTCCACATTTTTTAATAAATCCTGATTTTTCCAGTTCAACAAAGTAGCCACATCTACAATAACACGAAATTACAAGCTTAAATCCAATCTTGCAAACTCACAAGTAGGTAAGCCTGTGTATATATAGAATTACCATAAGCTCTCATTTCTGCAGAATCAGGGTCCCAGGTTACTCTGATCAATAGCAGCAATGACTGTCATACTCCATTTACTTAAGCAGGGTTAAGGTCCGTTAGGGTTACATCCACAACAGCAGCTACTCTTAACACACCCTATCAGAGAGTTTTAAGATATGAACTGACCAAGTCCTCATGCTTATTTACAAAAAAAATAAAAGGACAGAAGTAGATAAACAACTTCTACATGCTTTGAAATTAATTTGGTGTGTCTGTACAGATCACAAATCTTATTCATCAAAAGAAAAAGAGATGCTCACAGGACCATTGAAATGATTTGTACCTACAAAAACTTTTTTTTTTTTTTTTAAAAAAAAAAAAGGAAGTATAAACAATTTAGCATTTATTAGTCAACCAAAGTACTGATGAGGATGAAGAAAAAAGGTAACATACATCAATACACTGAGATTATTTATTTTCAAGGTGCAAATTTGTTTCTCCAGCCATGCAGCAAAGTGAAACACACAGTGAAGCACTCCAGCCTCTGGCACTGTTATAACTTCGGAATTCGACAGCACGCTAAATGAAGCATGCAGCAATCCTCAGTGAACTGCAACTCATATGACTAAGATTGCATGCAACGTATGGCCTACCATGGGAGATCTTCCATAGGCAACCACAGCAGCTGCAGCAGCAGCAGCACTCATCTGGGGTGACATGTTGTGCAGGCTGGCGTAGGCTGCCCCTGGACTGGTTAGCTCTCCATTCATGCCAGCATGAGGCACCATTCCAAATGGAGCAGGGTATGGGCCTGGTACTGCCAAGGGTGTCCGCAAACCTGCAGCTACAGAATAATGAAAGCAAATAGTTTTACTTGTATTTCCTTGCACTTAGGGACAAAAACAACTTCTTTTTTCCCATTATAACACATAACCTTCCCCACACACACACACAGCCAAGAAACATTCCCATAATTTATCTACACTACTACCTGCTCTTTTCACTCAGTGTAAATAAGCTCTACTGAGGTATGAACCTGCTGATTACTTCTAACAAGCTCTTCCAGCATTGCCCATTTTCATTTCTGTAATATTTCCCTGTTTACATTAATCTCTTCTTTGCCAAATTAAGCACTAAAGCTGACAGACATGGTTTACACAGCTCATGTCTGAAGCAACTGTGCTGTACCAGCCCGAATAGCAAAAGTAAACTTCCCCCTGCATTTGTCAAGATTTACACTGCATCAAATATTAGTAGATTCAGACAAAGAGCTGAAGAAGAGATTGCATTCAGAGTTAAGTGCCAGAAACTTCTCAGAAGTCTTTCACTGCATACAATCTCTGTATTATTTCCAAAAAGATAAAGAAAAAAAGTAAAAAAATAATAATAAAAGATGGAAAGATACTCAAATTCTTGATAATCCAAACATCTGCATCTCATCAAGCCCTCTCTTAGTATCATAAAAAAAGAACTTGGTTAGCACTCATATGGAAATATATTTTAAAAAATAACTTTGGAACCATAAAAACATGAGAAGTAATGCTTTACCAGCTTGGTTAACCAGAGGGTCCATTGTTGGAGGCTTGCCAAGGCCTGGACGAAGTCCTGGAGTTGCACTAGTGCCTGGGGTTGGCACATCAGTTCGAGGAGTTGGTGTGCTGGATTTCAGAACAGGCGTGCTGGCTTTTTCATGCTGGTATCATTAAACAAATTAAATGAGTATTATTTTTAATCCAGGCCATATTATACAATTTATCACAACAGCAGCTGGGATGCTGGGCACCTACTACCTGGTCCCCCAGCCAATTTTCATAAATCCATGAAATGCTGACAACATTAACTTGTGAGAAAGAAGTGCTGACCTTTTTGATTACTGCCAAAATTTTTTAAAAAAAAAAAAGCAAAAGAAATGCTATTTTAGCATGAAATAATTATTGTGTCTATTACTGGACTCAGCAATTCTAAGTAAAAACAAAAGCACCACCACAGTTGATAACATCAAATAAACTGACATACAACCTGATCAAATTATTAATTATACTGCAGAAGGAGATTTCAAAGAGTGACAGTTCACTTAGAAGAATTAAAGAAAAGCCTGGAGAACTTCTCAGTGACCACATGCAGATCTACAGAAGAGTTAGAGCATAACCATGCTTCTTGAGCAATAGCTTAAGTGAATCTTGTGTTTTGTAATAAATGTGCAACTCGGTTGACAGAAATGCAGGATATACACAAAAATCAAAATGAAGGAGAAATTATTGCTGAGAAGAAAAGTTGAAATGCTACAAATATCTGGAAGAACAGTAGTCTACTTCAGGTTCAAACTCCTAAAGCCATGTGCTGTCTGCGAAAAAATAGTTGCAGAAGAATACAGAGTTAGACCTCACAAGAAAATGAAAGTTTCACCGGACAACAGACTGCTTATAACACTCACCAAACTCATTTCTTTGGATTTGAGGGAAGTGGAACTTCCTGAAGAGGCTGTAGATGCTGGACTGCTAGAGGCATCTTTCTTCAGCAGGCGGCTTTTATCTATACCATTTTCACGTGGTGAATGAGTAGGACTTGCCCGTGGGGAGGAGGGATCCTAAGACAATGGGAGGGAAAAAGCAGCACATAACTTTGTTAGGATCTGGTATACAAATACCACTAGAGTCCAGGGGTGTTGGGGGAAGAAGAATTCAACCAATAAGTTCAAATGAAATAGTATTTTACTCTCTATCTCTGTAGAAAAACAAAAAGCTTCAATCCCTTCATTGCTTCTAGAAACATAAACAAGTCCATATAGTAAGAAATCCAGATTTATTTTACCTTACATTACCATAAACTGTTTTCAAGCACAGAGCTTGTAATCTATTTAAATCTAAGTACAGACTAAGGCAAACACACCTGACAAGTGATATAAGAAAGAAAGACCTACAGAAACTGCAATCAGCATACACTTCCATGTATGTTCTCCACATGCTGCAAGTCAAAACAATTGTTTCAGTAACACTTTTTTTTCTTTAAGGGAAAACACACCTTGATCATGTACATCTTCAGAAAAGAGAAGTTGATGCAGACTTTATATTTCACAATATGTTACTTCTTCCTAAATTCCATTATTTTGCTACTTAAATCTACAGAAAAACTGCAATAATTGCTCAAGTGATTATCTTTCTCTCTTCCAGAAGCATTTTTTACACTTACTTTAACCCCAAATAGGCTGCCCAACAAGCTACAACATCAGCTATGCAGGTTCTCCAAGCTCCTTTGGCTCATGAGAAAATCAGCAAGGCGGAAGCTGTCTTCACATGAACAGAGTTAATCTACTAATGGATTATTGAACAACTAGGATTATTGACTATTGATTTACTAGGACTTCTGAAAGGATTACTAAAATCCTTAGCTAGATACACATTGTTCTTACTTGGCTGACATCATTCAGGCACTTGATGCTGCTGAAGACACTTCCCTGTCAGCTTATCTCCCTGTACTTTTCACAGAGCAGAAGAATGTTTCTGCCATAGTCAGGCTACATAAATCTTTTTGTAGTATGAAATGTAAGATGAAGAAAGGGGAAGACTAACCCCTTCATCATGATGCCACTGTCAAAAAAACAAAACAAAAACAAACAACCAAAAAAACCACTATTTTGGAGAAAAGTAAATAAAGTGGCTACAAAGTGGCTACCACCTCTGGAAAATTTTCTGAACTGACTTCATTCTGACTTTTGTGGACTTCATCCTGTCTGGAAAATGCCATCTTTAATGTAGGAAGTTAAAATACTAGTAATTTTTAATCCGCAAGAACTGTCTTAATAATGCGCCTACAAGGTTAGGTACTGTTTTCCCTTTTCATTTGAAGATAGTAGTTGGCAAACCTCAGACCTCCACCTGCACCTCACCACAGCCATCTCCATTACAGAGTAGCTGTGAAATGTTAGAATATAACTGTTTAGAGACCAGACCTAGGCAAAGAAGCAAAAGGAAAAGCTGAGAGCAATCACAAAAATAGGAGGAAGACATAACAGTGGGATTAATAAAAAGGTCTGGTGGTGAATATTTTTAATATATATACATATATTTTTTTAAATCTAAATGTATTTTTTCTTTAACATCTGGGCAAATATTAAGATCACATAAATGAAAAGTTACCTCATTGGATACATCTACAACCAAGTTATCATCACTCTTGTCCCCATCACTGTCCTATTAGAAATAAATAAATAGTTCAATTAGTACATTAAGAGCTGAAAGATTATACATCTACTCAGACATTTTTTTGTTTTTCCTAGACAAAAAACAGCTTTTCATTATTTATTGGCAATCAAGAAAACAATGGAAACAAGACCTTACTTCTGCTTCAATTTTAAAACCCAAGTAAAGTATAACTATTTGAATGGTGGTAGCTTTACTAACTTTGCGAGATGGTCCAATTCCTTTCTTTACCACCATCATAAACAGTGTTATCATTTTTACTATAAAAAGAAGCTTATACCATTCATGTGTTAACCTCCTATGCGTTAATATTATTGCTTGTGGATAAGTTTAAATAATAATAATAATAATAATAAAAAAAAAACACTAACATCTTAAAACTCTATTATTTTGGTATTTGTTTCATTAATCAGCTTCTTCAAAGTGACAGCACAGCATTTTCTCCCTTTCCAGAAAGGAAGGTTTTGAAAATGGAAACTTATGTGGAAGAAAATGCTTCGTAAATGCCAAGACATTTCAACATTTCAGCCTAATGAAACAAAATACTTTGACATTCTTAAACTGAAATGTTTTATTGTAGCTTGTCAAGATGCATTCTTACATAAATCTGTGTTCACCTGAGCTGCCCTAGTGCCCCACTGCAGCTATTATTCAAGTGTCCCTTAGTCCCTGTCTCCAAAACATGCTGGGATCACCCAGCAGACACATTTTGTGATACGCATTGATCCAATGACTTCCACTTGGTGGTTCAACCTCAAGAGAGACTGGATAGAAAACAAATCAAATGAATGGTGAGCATTAAATCTTTCCTGTGGCAAGTCTGACATTTCCAATAACTACACGGTTACTTTAAAAGTTTTCTAGGCAAACAAATCAGATATACAAGACTGTTCACTGTGTCCCGCATGTCATCAATTAAATCGGCAGTGCTTTCAGCATGTTTGGGCTACCACACTTGATAATGGCAGATAAAGTACAAGACCATTTCCTTTCTTTAGCTCCAAAACAAAAACAAAACAAAAAACTTGCCACCATCAACAACAAAAAAACAAACACAAAAACAGAACAAAATGCACAAACACACAAAAAAATCAAATCAAAACAAAACAAAAACAAACAAACAAACAAACAAACAAAAAACAAAAACAAAAAACAAACAACAACAACAAAAAAAACTCAAAAACTCTACAGGGGGTCTCAATCCTTCCTTTATGCTTTGGCTGCTTCAAGAAATACCATAAACATAGTAGGGGTGCAGGAGTGCCACAAAAGAGAGAATAGTGTCCCTATTTGTCACTTCAGAAGCTGTCCAACCAAAGGGTGCAACAGAAGAAACAGAAAAGCTCCAGACCTGGTTATCTGCTACCATTTGAAAAGTATAAAGGATACAGCAAGCAAGAATAGGTTACAAGATGTGGGTTCACAATAGATAGGACACTCCTCCACCAGAAATACCATCACAAATGCAGGCAAAAGTCATCATGAAACTATGATTAAATGTACTCTGCTGACCTGGTCATCTTGAGGCACAGAAATTTACTATGGCTATCACAGGCCTTTCCTATAGGTACTGTTCATATCAGAAGATTCTCTTCTTTAACAAACCTACAAGTTGGAACTATCCAGGTCCTAATATGAAAACTAGTCACAAGTCAAAAAAAAAGGGGTGGGGAAGGGGGGAAAGGGGAGAAAAAAGGAAAAAAAAAAAAAAAAAGTGCTTTTAGTATCTTATTTCCAAGGTGAAAATTCCTACAGCTCATTTGTCTCCCTTCTGACAAATGAGGTGGCACCTCTTGACCCTTCAAGGAGCTCTTCTAAAGTAAGCTAGAACTCAGCAATTCTGCATGTGCTGAATTAAGAAACCTTTTTAAAAAATCTTTCACACCAAAATAAATTTTATTTTTGCTTAATTTTTATTTTGTTACTGCCTTTACCTGCAAAATTCACCTCAAGAGAAAAGCTGCATATTTAAAATGCAGATTAAAACAAACTATAGTTCTACAGTTCAATATACTTTTCATTTGTTTCCAACAGAACTCCAAGAAAAGCAAAGCAGTTTCTTTTTTGCTTACACTGTTTACAAATAGGAAAGGAAAAACACACCTAGAATATCAAACCTTCAAATTAAGGTAGTAAGTTTGAGGAAGTTTGCCAGAAGTTTTCTATAATCTATGTTATTAGAAAGTGGTGGGAAGATGACTTGCAAAATCTCAACAGTATGAGAACAGCATGATAAGCAAGAAAGTGGAAAGTAAGCCCATGTTACTATCAGTAGCTTCACTGCAAGATTCACTGAGAACCAGCCTTCCTGCCCCAAAGCATTCTGGGTACAAGGGGAGAGAAATTATGCTGCAAAACACTGAGGAAATAAAGGGGCACTTGATTGTCTCTTGGATTTCAGCAGCTAGGAATTAATTAATGATTGAATTCATATAAACCAGATATTTTACTACACTATTGCTATGTCAAATAATACCTCCTGTTAGATTGATGTTTTGCTTTCCAGTACTCTTTAACACCAGCCCTATTCACAGGCTGTTCAAGTATCATCCTGCGATCTGGCTCAGCATTTAGCCTTGAAATTGAAAGCACATGCAAACCTTTTAAGGTTCACATGGACCAACCACACTGTTGTACTGAAGTGCCTCTCTCAAATGAAGCAGTAAGCAATGTTGGTCAAAAATGTAGAGCACAGACTATGAGCTGTTTATATTGGTTTGTTTTCTGTTGAAACTGACATACCAACCAAACACAAACTTTAGGATTTTTGTACAACCTCATAACATACACTATTTCCAATGGTAATTATTTTTCAACATGGTAATAGCTCGTCAGAAAAATCTCCTAAAATTTGCCAAATCAACAAACCTTTCCACTTCAAATAAACTTGCAGTAGGGTAAGCTTTTGAGCCGTCCAGAAAGGATATCCTGCTGGAAGTCAGAGTAATGTCTTAGAGCACTTGTGAATCCCAAATGGCTGCTCCTGGCTCCTTATCCCCTGTTGAGAAGTATTACTTGACAATAGCCCTAACTGTTGAGTCACTATTTCCATGGCAAGAATAATGGTCTCTCTGGCACATGCATTCCTGCACTACAGCAGCCATAGAAAACACATTGCCTTGTTCTTCGCAGCTCTTTTACTCCTCCTTACAAACACATCTGCAAATAAATTAATCATTTCTTTAACATAGATTTGCTTACATAGTGGCTGGAATCCTTATCATCCACCTTTCTCTTTTTGATGTCATTGGTATATTCAGGGCCATTCCTGCGTTTATCTGTGCTTCGCAGACTGTCTGGGACCAACAGAGCATTACTCTGTAAAGACAAAAAACAAGGCCAGTCAAAAATTCCTTTCAAGATTCCTTCATATATACCTTAAAATTCAAACTGCATGTTATAGATGCTTTAGAAATGCAATACCTACATAATCTTTCTTTCCATTTAATTCATCTCAAAGTCCTCCCTTCAAACATGAACAGCTTCATGCATTCTAAGAAGCTTGGTTTTTCATTGCTCAGCTTATTAAAAGTCTAATTCACTTGTCAATCACCACCTATTTAACGACTTAATTCAATCAAATTTATTGTTTAAGGAAATCAAGCTTGTCAATTCATCAGTAATATGTATTTTTTTTTTTTTTATTTGTTGTATCTCTAGGAAATCACACATAGATGAGGCTTTGGTATGTTTACTCTTGCAAACATGGAGAGATACATGACAACTTGCCTTTAACTCTTTAAAGAATAACATATAAGGTTATGGAGTGCTCATTTGTTAGCTGTGCCCAATTCCAATTGGATATCTTCAACAAATGTATGGAGATCAATTTATTATTTTTCCTGACACAACTTTCACTCTTAGTGTGAAATTATGGCTAAAATCCTATTTAATCAGACCCAGTGTGGAAAACTGATGCCAACACACACAGACACACACACACAGACACACACAATGAAAGAAAGACTAATCTTTTCCTCAAACTACACAGACTACTTTCATTCAGATATGGTACATACAAACTGTTGACCCAAAGAGAAAGGCATTTCTGACATTTTTCAGTCACATGTTAATTTGATATGTCTGCGATTCCCATCCCCATCTCCGTTCTCGCAAAAGCATTAAAATGTGTTACAATTAGTTCTTTTAAGTGCAGGATTAGCATATGCAAGAGCGCAATTTGTTCAGTGATATGTTAATGCTGTTAACAATACTGAATGACTTGAGAAAAATAAGTCTCCTTTCATGAAGACCCGGTAAACCTACTTCCTAAAAGCCAAGTGCATGCTTACGTAAATAAATATATGCTCATATAAATATACAAATAAATATGTATTTACAAGTATGCATGTGTATCTCACAAAAGACTAATAGAAACATATATGCTATGATATAAATGCAAATCCTCAAATAAATACTTATGTTTACCTACAAGATACAAATATATTTATTCTTAATATATCATAAACATATACTAGTAGTCAGTGAACTGCACACTGAACGGCTTCCCCTTCAAAACCTGAAAATGCCACGGCAGTTTTGCTCATGTATTAGTGTTCAGTCCCAAGGAGAAGGAAAACAATACAGGGTACATAAGGAAATCTGAATCCTCTTTTTCCTACTTCAGACACTGTGCTTTAAAGCCAACTCTAAACTCTTTTATTCCTGACTATTCAAGCTAAACAAATGCAAAGGGGCTTAATAAAGCATATAGGAGGGTCTAATGAAATTCAGTATAAAGAAGCTTAAAATAATGTCTTTACCACAATGTTTTGCAGCTAAAAGGTGGGCTTGTTGGATCACTGAACTAATTGCCTTGACAAATACAGTCTGAATTTAATCCTTCATCTCCTTCCCAAATGCATATCAACTCAGGGATTTACTAGTTTGAAAACATTGAAATGCATCTTCAACATTTTAATACAGAATCCATCATGACTTCAGCAGTAGAAACATCTTAAGCAGTAAGCTGTAAATTCAAACTTTGTTTGAAAATTCAAACTTGATCACAGATTTGAGAAAAGGCAAATGCCTTTTCTTAAAAAGTACTTTTTTTTTTTCTTGAAAAGATACTTCCCTTAACAATAATAATAATAATAATAATAAAAAACTTGAAAATCTATTTTATTGATGAAAAGCTTAGAACAAAACAGTAAGTTAGGTATAGAAAGGTGAATACACTCAGTTTCGCATTTTAAATTGCCAAAATTAAGCATGACTAATAGAAAGGTAGCAAAGGGGCAGCAGCTGGGAAAAAATTAGAAGCCCTGGTATTTGAAAGTACTACGCAGAACTGTAAGGAGGAGCTTGTAAATTTTGGCATATAATGTCTGTAGTTACAAGAGCTGTGTTTATTTACTGTTTTGGTTTAAAGTAAAGCCTACCTAGACAACGCTGACAATATTCTGTAGCTTGTCTTCTAGAACAAGGAACTCAGATTTACATAAAATAAAATCTGAGTATGTGAGTATATCACAGTTACTGTGATATTCACTTATGACGTGAAATAATCAATCACTGCACAAAAGCAAAAATATGAAACAGTTATTGGAATGAAACTTCTCCATTCCAAGAACCAACTGACTGGCATCAACCAAGACTTGCATCAACTGGAGCACTGTGGGAAATGTCTCTGGCTCCCACCATCTCCCAAATGCTAAATGAAGATCATGGGATTAGTTTTTTTTTTTTTTTTTTTTTTTTTTTTTGTCAAAATACTGACTGCTTACTTATTGACTACTTACTTATGCATGGGTATACATACACACACAGTTAGATTTCCTAAAGGGGAAACTGCATTATAGTGGTTTTATGTCTTGTCTTAATTTCAATAAACTAGACACGTAATTGGGATAAATCTTGTTTTCTTACTAGGAGTCCAATTTATTAGGATTACCAAATACAGCGTCTGTAGATCATGAATCTCAGATCAGAACATCAGATCAGAACAAATGATAAAAATCAATTTAATACAAATATTATAGTTCTCCTGAACTAAATTCAAAGGTTATTCACATGGACCCCATTCTTCAAGAAAGCTTCAAAAAAAGGAAAAAAGCCATGTTTAGTTCTTCTTCCTGTCAGTGCTACCAGGCTTCCTAAAGGCTTTAGAACAAGCTACTTGGTATCTCAAAGCAACTTTTCCACCAGCAATATTTAAAACACTGAAAGCATCAGAAGCAAATGTGAAATGAAAACATAGTCGTGATACAAAGTGAGAAGATTATTCCAGGTTCCTTAACACAAATAAAATGCACATTACTTAAATGCATCACTCTGGCTGCCATGCCATTTCATTGCCTGTAGGAACTACTTCCAAACCGTAAGTATGTGTGTCAGAAGTACAGGCTGAGAGCCCACAGTACCTCATTTTAGCATTTTGTTGTAATACAGCACAGACAACTCACTAGCCCATTCAGACCTGACAAATAACACTACGCTGATCATTACAGCAGTTAAACAACAGCACGTCCATCACAGCTGTGCTTGTGGTTCAACCATACCTGGTTCCAGTCAAGACCTTCACTTGCGGTGGTCTCTGTTCTGTACCCAACACACACACACCTGCTGTGCTTGGTCATTCCCCAAACTTGCTGTACATCTGTGTCAACTGCACCCAGTTGCCAGTACAACCACCACTGGGAGCTCTGCTTATTTAACCATTACACCGTAACAGAGCTGCTGTACAACACGGAAGTGCTACCTGCTGATACCCACATGTATTCACAAACAAATACAGTCCTCTGTTAGAGCAGACAAAACAGGACCAGGTCTAACATACACAGCCAACTCACTGGTCAAACAGCAGTCCCACTGCTCCCTACTAAGACCCAGCTAACACTTAATCCCCCCCCCCAAAAAAAATACAGAAAGATTGCACTTATTCTGCTCCAGAATTATTAAATTCCTTTTGTTGAATATGCTTCTTGCAAACACACAAGACAACAACACAAAAATTCATTTGTAAAGTGAGTGGGTTTTGGTTGATATTACTGGTGATGGAAAGCTACTGACTTCACACTCTTTTCTCCCACCATTTTAACTTAGACTATTACGTTTGTATTAAAAACATGGGAAGCTAGAAGCGTAAATGGATTCGCATCGCTCTCCACATTGATTCAGTAATAATGAGAGACTACGAGAGAATAAAGTTCCTGTTGATTTTGCCATTTTCTACCAAATGTTTGTCAAAATGAAAGTATCCACAAGAACTTACATCAGAACACTCCAATCCTCTTCCCCTGTTTTGTAACCTCTGTCACCAGCCCCATGCTGGTTTATATCAGTTACAAACTGAACTGCAGCACAGTATCCCATGCTCTTCTGCGTGACTGACTCCTGCTGAAGCTAATTTGTGGTTTGCATCCATAAAGACTCTAAGACTTATTTTAAAGTTGACAAAGCCAATAAAAATAAAAGGCATAATTGATTAAAGAAATTCAAGTTTCTAAATTCAAGCTGTTATAATGGAAAAATACTACTTTCTTGACAAAGGTAAAGAAGTATATACATGTAACAGTGAAAATTACTCTAGGCTTTCATATAATTCCTTTTGTGATTTTTTTTTTCCTTTTCTTTTTAATTTAAAAGAATTAAAACACAAAACAAAAACAGCTTGCATTCAAACAAGGAGTAGCATTCAGTTGTGCATGTCCCCTTCCTTTAAGACTATAATGGGAAGAATGGGACAGAGACTGAGGGGCAGAGTATTTTCTGGTCTAAGAAGAGATCATTTGTTTACAAAACAACACCATTTATGCTTACCAAAAGTGGTAGAAAAAAATATCTTGCAAACATTAATAAATTTTTAAAAATAAGCACATTTTTCATGAGAACAAAAGGTAAACACCAGCCTTAATGAAAATCCAAAGCACATAGTAAAGTCAGATTTCACTGTCTACAGATTACTGATCCAACGTTGCACTTGGCAAGAATTTGCATTTCTATGATGTCCAAGCAGGACATAAGAATAGTGGGAAGACAAGTGACAAATGAACACCTAAGATGAGTTTGACAGACATTGCCAGTATGTTCCCAGAGAAAAACATAGACAAAGTTCTTTTGCACTGATGTCTCCAAAAACTTTATTGAACTTCAGTCGCAAAATTTGCTTACTTTCTCTGATTTCATTAACTGCAGAAGGACCGTGTCACAATCATAGGAATGCCTGAATTCCCACAATAACATAACCCAGTTTTGGACTGTTAGAGCTACATCAGCCAAAACCCACCAGCTGTTATTTATGTAGATTTATACTTTTATTCTGACCAAGTAATTCTAGTATTTCATGTATGAAGTGAATTTTTTACTATTACTAATTTCTAAAATAGTAGTGTTTCATTAGCATACGTTTACAAGGAACTCCCTTTCATTTCACATCCTGAAACTTTAAGTAATAGAAAAAAAGTAGAACTTTAAATGTAGCAAAAGTATAAAATGGACACTGATCACAATCAAGAACAATGAAATCACTGTATCTTTACATTTTACCTTATATTCATTTATGAATCTCATTGTATTTCTAAACATACAATACACAAAAAATCTTGACTGTGTATTTGCCTAAGGAGACTTTAAAAAGATAAAACCAAATATCATTTAAAAAGAATATACTCAAATAATATGCCACAATGTGCTATAACTCAGTTTTCGTTTTAAACCAAAGGGTGCTTCAGACTTGCACATATAAGCTACTAGCTTCTATTGATGACAATGGAAGGTTACACTAGATATATCTGATGAACATCATACTATAGTATTTCATGGTAATACCAAACATCATGGTTGCTTCAGGTAACTAACAGCATGAGTCTTGGTTTCTTTGATGATGAAAGCAAGCTTTCGTCAGGATTTCTGGCAGCAGTATTACACTTAAAATGGAAGTCTGAAAAAAACAACTTCATCTCATCTTGATGACCTAGATGTTACATGGTAATTTGCAAAATAAGAGCCTACTGCTCAGCTGGAACCATACATAATTAAACAGACCTGCTGGTATGCCTTGTGTACTTGTGACCAATTTTATATCACCCTTCAAATTTATTAAAAAAATAATCCATTAAAGATAAGACAATTAGAGAAGCTCAAAGATCAAATCACTCCCAGCTGACTATTTTGGCTACTAATTTGAATGTCACTATCACTTCATCTCTCACCGAAGATATCATTTGTTAAACCAAGACTCTAAGACAACACTGTGTTTAAACAATTTTAAGTTCAAACTTAAGTTGACCTGTGTTCAGCTATTAAAGCATAACTTCATTATGAAGTATTACTGAACACTGAGACCAAAAAGAAATGATAGGCACAGTAGCATAGTAATCAAAACTAAATTTATCTGTATTACAAGACTCTGAAATAAAGTCTCAGATTGGTTTACCAGACACTTAGTGGTAACTCAAAAAAAAAAAAAAAAAAAAAAAAAGTCTGGTATCTCACCTGGTACACATAAAAAACAAGAAAGCTTGAGTTATATACATGGGGACAGAAGTAATTAGAATAATGATTATGTGTACTGTGAAAAAAATTGACATATATAGTAAGCAAAAAGATGCTGCAAACCTCCTACAACAAAATAGGAGGTTTAATTTTGACAATTACTTCGAAGGGAAGAACAATGGTCAGCTACACAATGTCTGAATTTCACAACATTGTGAAATACCTGATTTTGGAACTCAAAAAACCCTTTGCATACTTTGCTATTGAAGACGGTAAGACAGAAAAAGAGTGCAAGTGTACTGTGCCTGTTCTTTCAAAGTAGTTATTCAATGAAATTTTGTAGCAAAGTACATGATGGACATGTACATGGAGGAAAAGGTTGAGGAGAGCAAGAACAGGAAACATAACAAAACCACCAAGCTTAAAGTTAAAGTCATTGCTCCTCCTAGTTATATGTGCATGTGTGAACACAATGACTCCTAGGAAGTCCTAGAGAATCTTCCTCTTGGCCAGTATCACTTAAAGAAAAATATCGTTATAGGTCTGAGACTTCAGGAAAACCCAGCCTGAAATCAGTTCCTCAGTCACACTGGCATTAAGCAAGGTGAAATGAATGTTCTTACTCAGTAATCTGAAAATAAAAAATAATTGCCTTAAGAGATATGCAGAAAGTTTCCAGTAAAGTAATTGTCAATCCCTAGTATTAAAAACAAGCAAACAAACTGCATACCCCCCCCCCAAAAAAAAAAAAAGTAAAAAAAAATAAAAACAACCCACTCAACCCACCAAAAAAAAAAAACAAACAATAAAGTCAGGAGTTTAGTACCATAAACTTATCTGTTAACTTTCACATTTCTTGTCTTTTCTGATTAAGACAAAAATAAATAGAGCTCTAATTCACCTCTGGCATCAGTAAGCAGAGCTAGTTTTGTTACTTGAAATGATGTGAAAGCTGTACCTGTCCATCTCCAGCAGATTAATAGATTAACAACAATAATCACAAAACATAACAGTATAAAAAGCTGTTATAAAAAGCAGTTATTTGGCTGCATTATTTTTGGCATGGGTTTTTTGTTTGTTTTTTTTGCTTTACAAATATAATACAGTTTGCTTTAGGCATATTACTTTTTGTATCTATAGGAAAAAACAGTACTGCCAGAGAAGCACAAATTAAGAAGGAGTTCTTGCAGATTCATTTAAAGAAACTAAGGCCAAACATAGTTGTAAGACATGAGTTCTGAAGTTCTTACCCGTCCTGCAATTCTGTTCCTGAAAATCCTCAAGGAAACATCTTAACTCTGACATAATGTTATAAACTAAATTGCAATCAAAGTTGTTCTACAGTTTTTGATTTTGTTGATTTACAGATTTTTTTATAAGAGAATTAAAAATCAAGTAGCTCATAATTCTGCTCAGAAATCTGATTCTTAAATTCCTCAAAGAAAAATACTTAATTTAGTATTCTGCATAAACCAAGAGATATCTTAACTGTAGGCACATATGTCCATTATGAAACTGATCAAAAGGACAAATCAGACAAATAGTGCAACTTCTGATTGCTACTTAAGGTAGAAATGGAAAGGTTAGCAGGAGTGTTGGTACTTACTGTGCCCGGCTCTCTGTCTGCTCCCGTAGTAACCAAGAAATGCACAGACATGCCCGTTCAGACACAGAGGCAAGAACAGAAATAAAAAAGGGGGGAAAAAAATTAGAACACAAGCCACAAACAGTTTTCAAATGGCTTTTATTTATATAAGTCATTGCACATTCCTAATACAGTGATTTCCTGAAAATTACAGTATTTTGTAAACATGATTTACAGTTTAACCATACACAAAGCCTAGTTTTATTTCATGACAGAATAAATTATTTTCTTTTCAAAAATTAGTCAAGTGCAATTTTGCCCAATATTTAATTGCGTACTAGAATTTAAGCCTATGAAACTAAAGTAACAGATGCAATTATCTAAATCCTTTGTTTGAACACATTCACTTCGAAATTTAACTTCTCATTCCCCCTACCTTCCCACCCACCTACCCATTTAACATCATTACTTTCTTTGAAAAAAATTACCCATTTAAGCAGTTTAACAGTTTTCCACAATATGGTGCAGGCCACTGGTGTTGCACTAAACATTTACCAGGATGTCAAAATGCCCTGCAAACTATAGGGCATATGACACCTAGTGATCCCCATTTAAAATACTGAAGGTTTCCAAGCTGAATTTTGCTTCAGTGATATATATGCAGACTTTTTTTTTTTTTTTTTTTAAGTTTGCCAACAGTTTATTGTCATTCTATGTAACTTGATTTCTTTAGAGATGCACATAACTTGCAGCAATGCGCAAATCTGACAGTGTCCTAATCAGGCCTGCCATGCCTCTCACCTCTGTGGTGTTCTGCATCGTGATGCTTCTTGTCATCTTTTATTGCCAAGTGAGACTGCCCACCCAAAGCACTAGAAAGGGCAAGGAGGCCAGCACTGCTTCCGAGTGGAGGGATTCCTGAAGGCTGAAGACCTGATGGATGCGGTGTTAGAGGCACTGGAGGTCCATGGCCATGGGAGAGATGTTGAGCCTGCAACTGCTGCTGCTGTTCCCAGCATTATCGTCATCCCCAGAAGAACAATGCATAGCACATGGTTTGGGAAGGAAAAGGGAGAAGAGGTTTGGTTAGTTACTGAAAAACCAATGGTG
Organism: Oxyura jamaicensis; assembly: GCF_011077185.1. NCBI lineage: Eukaryota > Metazoa > Chordata > Aves > Anseriformes > Anatidae > Oxyura > Oxyura jamaicensis. Next base: position 42,213,070 of record NC_048926.1, read on the forward strand.
GGTATTTTTATTTGTTTATTTTAAAATCTAGGCTCTCCTTTTTGTCCCAGAACGCTATAGACACTGCACTGTATCATGCTGTCTGTAGGCAACTCTGATCATAACCTATACAGCAAGAAAACTAACTGAATACTTGTTCTACAGCCTGAGAAAAACATTCAATGATCGGAAGCTGTTTTGCTTTAGGCAGCCACTTTCTGTCATAACATTACAAGTGACAAACACACAGCAGTAGCAGAACTCCAGAGAAGGCCTCAAAATCTTCCCGTTCTATAGAAACGAATACCACTGCTCTGGTAAAATAAATAAATAAATAAATAAATCTCTGACAAGAATGATTTCAAACCCTGCTCCGTCATGCCTGCTACCCAAATCTAGAAAGAATATTTAGGTTTATATTTTGAGTATTAACAAATAAAAGACACCACACAATTCTATACTTAGTGTAGTTAAGCCTGTATTTTTTTTCTACTGAAGCTTTTGAAAAAAAATGTTCACGAGCTAACATTGTGTTTAGGAAAAAACTTCAAGCTTAAAATCCAGGTACTCCAGAGAGCATCAACAATATCACAGAACTCCCCAGAGGAAATATGATAGTAATGAATTAAAGTATCTCTTCTTATTTCAAAATCAGCTGGCAGGGTTAATACCCTGATTAGAGAACATACTCATCCCAGTGATAAAACTGACAAAACAACCCTTAGGCAATTTTAGAAACAGATTCCTTATAATGGAAATTTTTTAATATTTACTCAATAGGGAAGTTATTTTCTAATTAAAGCTGTTATGGTTCTACTAACATTTTCCAAGTTCAGCTAACCACTTATTTTGACCAAAATGCTGAGCACAGATTTCTTGGAAAAATTAGGTTTCAAAACCATCTTTAGCTCAATCACATCTCCTCTTTAGTTTGCTACAGCAAAACAGATGCTCTGCCTCTTTCCTGCTTTCTTGTGCCTGGGCACATGAACAGAAGACAACAAACTTCTCTCTCTTGGACACACTCCACCCACCCACTGCTGAATGTAGACATCATCAAAAAAGGAAGAGAATATCACTGAATTCATGTGATCAAACAGATGTCAGACAAGCAAATGTCTGACCTACTCAATGCCAGTCATTTGCCTGTAAGAGCAGGCAAAGTTGTTACAGTACTGCTGAGAGCTACTGGAAGCTCACCTAGGCAGAAGGAATAATTAAGGTCACAATATTTCACAAATTACTCCAAAATATGCAATCAAAAATAGTGCAAAATATCTTATTTCATATGCCGCAAGACTTTCAGACAAACAAACCAACAACAACCACATAATATCTACGGGCAGATGAATTACATTACTATTCAGGTAACTAGTGTTACCTCTGTAACTTTCATTTCTCATATCTCCACCCAAGACATTCCTTGAGCTGTTTAAGAATGCCTGCAGACGTAAGTGACTGACATTGAAGAAATCTGGACTGGACCTGCTATGCTTGCACTTTTCTGTTGCCCCCGGCTGAAAAGCATTCATCATTTACTTGTTTCTCAAATACAGGACAAACCTCAAAATCTACTAAAATCCCTTCAGGCAATTATACAAAGCCACAATTTTACCAAAGCTTTGGCTTTTTAGACCGAATTTCACAAATTCCTTTTCATATGGTGTACAAAAATTTAGTCTTCACTGCAATACACGTACATTCTCATCTCCATTCTTACCAACTCTTAAATACCTTTAAAAGGAAAGGTAAGAGAAAGGTAGTTCTTGTTCTTTTCCTTTAATGTTTATAAGAACCTAGAAAGTAACATTTTGAAGGAAGCATTAGGAGTTATTTTCATTTGAAAAAGTTAAAGCAGCAGACCACTTTCTACATAATCAAGTAGCTATTGCTAGTGAAACCTCACTTCACTACACTGCTGCTTCTTCAGAAAATCAGTAAAGAGCACTACAGAAGTCTGACAGGACTGCAATACCTTTTTTTTTTTTTTTTTTTTTTTTTCCCCTTGACTCTGAAGAACAAAAGGACATCTCTCCCTCTCACAGACTTTATCAGTAGTTTCCACAGTAGTTTCCAGCATATTTCCTCAAATCAAAAGAAAACTTGGTGTTTTGGAAGGCTCTTTAAGAGAGATGGTATCTTAAGTCATTCTGTTCCTCTTTGATCAATGAGGTCAGTCACCTTCATTTCTAGCCATGCAACAACATGCATCAGCAGCACTGTAATGCATTCATAACCTTGGCCTTGCCCCTAGGTGCACTATCACACTGGATTACCTAGCTGTGGTGTGAAATTGGCTAAGAACAAAAAGTGATTTTTCCCCCCCAGATCAGTTTTGTGGAGAGAAACCTGCTCCTTTCTCCAACAGTGAGCTCAAATTAGCTTATTTTGCAGTGTGGGCACAGGAAGTCAAAACAGGGAAATGAAGTTGAATTGTTTCTCTTCTTGTCCCTGTGGCTTCAGGAAGCCTGTGAAGATTCTGCTTTTTCATGCCCAGTTCAATTAGCAAATAAGTTAATCCACATGATTTCAGGAAGCAAAGCTTAATGTCTTCAGAAACCAACCTACTAAGGATATGCTACCTGCAATTACACTTGCTCTACTTTGTAGCCTACACAAAGTGCATTTTGTAAGTCCCAGAAATTATGAACAGATTAAACTCTTCCAATAAAGTCCTTAATGCTGAAAGGATGTGACAAACAAGGGCTACATCCTGTTTCTCTGACAGGACAGCATATGAAAGGTGGAGAGCAATGCTCAGTTTAAGGTGTAGAACAGAGTATGAGAGCTGTAAGGGGAAACTCATCACGATACCCAGCAGCTTTGCAAAATGGTTACTGAGGGCAGCAGAGGAAAATGGTCCATGAAGATGCTTAAATATGCAACAATGTTAAATAGACATAAGACTGAAAAACTGATCATGGTCTTTAACACCAAAAATGTTATTTCTGGTTTTATGGCTATTATCTGAGACTCACTGCTATTTAAGACTGACGTATATTGATTTACTGCTTATATATTATTTGTCTGTAATAAGTTCTTTCTAACATACCAAGAAAGATTATCCTTTCCAAAAGTTCATGTCCTGTTACCTTTTTATTTATACAACTTGAATTGCCAAAAGTATATTGCATTCTTTCTAGAAGGAGAAGAAGGAGTATGGTACTGCACACAAAGAGAAAAACTAAAGACAGGGTAGATGAATAACAGCAGTACTCACCAGATGTATTTAGTAACTAGACATTTGCTGTTGTACATCCTAGAAACAATTGTTATGCATATAATCACTTTCCTGTCACTTCAAAGACAATAATGCCTGCTCTGCCACCTTTTCAGAGCTTAGCAGCAGTGAGATACGAAACTGAAGAAGTTGGCAGCAGTATCATGGTCCACTAGGCATGTTCATTAGCACTTAATTAAAAACTAGACACCTGCCATAAGAAATGTGCTCAGAAAAGGATGAGTAACAGGTCTGTCTTACTACCAATTATTACCATTACTTGAAGAGCAAGGGCTGTGTCCGGTTTCAGAGGGATGTGGGAATGCAGAAAAAAGGGCAATGATGCATACATAAGTGACTACACTGAGATAATTAACCATGGCATTGATTTTTAAAAGCATCAATAGTTCACCCACCATTTTGTTGCAAAAACAGAAGCTCATCATATTTGCAAAGGGAGGAAAGAAATAGTGCATTCAGCTTACTGTCTAGCATCAGATTTTATAGCCTATTTTTTTCCCCAGTACCCTCCTAACTGGTCTGGCAAAGATCCAAAAATCAAAATGAAAAACACAGTGCTTCCTTTTCCAATCTAGCACCTCCTAGCTGTCTTAAAGATGGTACAGTTCTTCACCTCCAACATCCTAGTTCCACCTATATAGAGATCTTTAACTGGGACACCTTTAACTAGGACTCAAAATTCAGAAATAATTTTCAATCTCTGCCACAGGCTTCCAGAGGCAGAGTTGGTGAGTTTTTGTTTATATACAGGAAATCCATGTCATAAACACATACCTCCTTTTGGTTCCTTGCCTAAAAATACTGACCATGAAGCGCTAAAATTCCCATTCCTACCACAAAGCAGTTCTACTGATGACACAAATACCTATGACTTAGTCTAGCTTTGAATTCCTAGTTTTGAATGGTTGAGAGTACTTCTCTATTCTTAAACAGAAACGTGTTCTATTCTTAAACAGATATGTGATGTACTATTTAGTATCTCTTCAATTGCACTGAATTCAGAATTCACAGGTAATCGCCAACCAACAATGGAAAAAGGTTACATATCTGATCCCAAACTACAATAGATGTCTTCTCCAGTGGTCTGAACAAACATCTAGGAGAAAAAGAATTCTAGAAAACCTGATCAGCACTAGCTCTGCTAACACTATTAACAGACACCCTCGGCTACATAAGATTTGTTCTGAAAAAAAAATATATGGCAATCACAAAAGTAATGTAGAGACCTAAAACGCAAAGGGCACTATTTCATGTCAACTGCTGCAGAACAGAAGAAACATGACTTCATTAAACTCAAGAAGGCAGAAAGATATTAAAAAAAATAACAAACAAACAAACAATAATAATAATAATAATAATAATAAAAACTACCAAAACAACAAAAAGCATTTTTTTTTACTTGCATTGCCATATGCTCTCCCTTCCCAAACAAGTGCTTAAGTGGAAGGAAGTGAGAAGTAGTACCAAATCTTTATGGCCAAATGAACGCAAGGGCCACTGTTTGAGCAGATATAAACAGCCAACCAAGAAACCTTTTACCTCCCTGTTTAGAAAGGTTCTTACTACCAACACTGCAACTGTAACCTTCTAAAAAAGGAAAGAACTCAAGATAACACTCCTGCCAGATCCAGCCTTCTACCTCACCTTGGAAAGACAAAAACCTGCACGCACCACCCATATTAGCAATAGTCAAACCTAGCAGTAACTCTTATTTGACAGCCTAATCCATAAACTTACACTTGCATTTAAATGTCTGTAATTATTTACAAAGACTACTTCACCTACATTCTCAAGGATGCCAGACAACCCTCCCTTAAAAATACATCCACATTCTCCTTTACAAATGTGAATGGACTTGTACACAAATATATAGGCAATACTTTCCAACATGGATTGCTTACTACTCAACTTTATAACTTTACTTCAGCTGCAGCAGCTGTATTTCCTTTCCTATGCCTTTGGATGCTTCTTTTTCTTCGATATGATGACTACTAGACTGATTGCCAAGTGTTTTAGCAATCCCCACAAGACATTTCCTTCTGACCTTTTTGAATCCCATTCTTCAATACCATAGCAGTAACCTGCAAAACCAAGCTCTGAGTTTGTTTTCTTCTGCAGGTGACACAGAAACCGGGACAAGTGGCTGATATGACTGAGGGTCATGCTGCCATCCAGAGGGAACTCAACAGGATGGAGAAATGGTCTGTCAGGAACCTCACTGAAGGTCAACAAAGGGAATTGCAAAGTCCTTCACCTGGGGGGGGGGGAGGGGGAGGGGGGAACACCCCTAAGTACCAGTACATGCTGGGTGCCATCCAACTGGAAAGCAGAGGCAGAGAGAGAGAGAAAGGCAGACCTGGGGGTCCTGGTAGACATCAAGTTGCACATGAGTCAGCAACGTGCCCTTGACACAGAGAGGGTTAACGGTATCCTGGGCTATATGAAGCAAAGTAGTGCTAACAAGCCAAGAAAGGTGATCCTTTCTCTCTTTTCAGCAATGGTAAAGCTGTAGCTGGAATACTGTGTCCAATTCTGGGGTCCCCAATACAAGAGAGACCTGGATATACTGGAGGGAATCTAATGAAGGGCCACAAAAACAAGGGACTGGAGCATCTCTCTCATGAGGAGAAGCTGAGAGAGACTGGACTGTTCAGCCTGGAAAAGAGAAGGCTCAGGTGTACTATCATCAAGGTGTTCAAGTACCTGAAGAGAAGGTGCAAAGGCAAAGCCAGTAGTGCCCAGTGCCAGGACAAGAAGCCATGAGCACAAACTGGAACACAGGAAGCACTTTACTGTGCAAGTGACAGAGCACTGATACAGGATGCCCAGACAAGTTGTGAAGTCTCTCTTCCTTTGTCAAAAGCCAACTCGACATGGTTCTGTGCAACTTATTCTAGGTGTTGTACTGGGTCTGGCTGGGATGTTAACTTTCCCTGCAGCAGCCTGTACAGTGCTGCGCTCTGCTCTTGTAGCTAGAACAGCAGTGGTATCACACCAGTGTTGTGTCTGCTGCTGACAAGTGTTGGCACAGCATCAGGACGCTCTTTAACTCTCCTAGGGGGTGGGTAAAAAAGTGAGAAAAGAAACATCACCAGGGCAGCTGACCTAAACCAACCAAAGGGATATTCCATACCATATGATTTCACACTCAGCAATAAAAGGTGGAAAAAAGGAAGAAGAGGGGAGGGGTGGGGGAGGGGCTCTTGTTGCAAAAATGTCTGTCCTCCTCCCGAACACCAGCTATGTGCGTTGAGGCCCTGCTTCAAGGACGTGGTCAAGCATTGCTCATTTGTGGGAAGTAGAGAGTAATTTATTTCCTCTGCACTTTCATATAGCCTTTACTTGTTTTGTTATTCCCTTTCCCCCTCCCTCTTCCCCTTTCCCTTTTTTTTCCTTTAGTTGAATTGCTTAATTAATAATATTTCCTTAATATTTTTTTTCTCTTTAATTAAATTATCCTTATCTCAACCCGTGAGTTGTTCTTTCCTTTACTTCTTCCCCTCCTCATCTGCATGCCTAGCATGGTAAAACCACTGCAGGTGGCCCTACTAGGGCAGTGGGGATGGACTAGATGACCTCCAAAAGCCTCCTTCAGCCTCAAATAATGCCCATGTTTCTTATAGTTTACTGTTTTCTCTTAAAAAAAAAAAAAAAAAAGAGATTTAGAAAATTGAGAGTCAGCTACCGCTGTTATTGCTTCATTTTCTATCTTTCCCTTGAAACATCTGCATTTATTTCAGTTCATTTGATTTCTTTACTTCCTCTTCTTTTAAAGGCATAGATTTAATTCGGACAGATAGGAAGCTATACTGTATCACAGTACACAAACTTCAAAGTGCCTACTACTGCATCTCTGGCTTGTGAGCTGAGAATAGAGTCTTTGTAGCTTTGCACAAGTTATTTGAAAACTACCCATTATGCAAACAAGCCACAGTGACTCCAGTGAGGGAAGAGAACGTCTCCTCAGAACAAAGAAACAGTGTCTTCAGCAAGCCTCTTCTATCTATATACCACATGAAATATCATCTTGCTCCAGAGATTTAAGTCCACAGACAGACAGATTAGCAAAAGCTATCCAAAACCATGTATTTCAGATACACATTTGTGTGAGACAATGACATGACTATTTAAAGACTCAACTGTCTCATGGGAAAAAACCTTTTCCTTTTTCATGCTTTATTACAGAAAAGGCATAGATAATATCTTCGGGTCTTAACAAATACTTTCCATTCACACAACAAATAGTAAAAAAAACTTTTACTATGTACAGAATATCAGTAAGCAAATATCAAAGTCAGAAAGAAGATGAATAGCCAAAGGTTTTTTCTTTATTTTTACTACAGGAATTTACCTTTAACTAATTGTAGAATTATGATCAGAAAACTTGTTGGAAAATATTTGCAGCTCTTGCTTCAACTTTTTCAAACAACTGAAACCACACTAATAAATCTCAATTGCACATCTTACCAGTTTTTTTTTTTTTTGAAACAGTTAGAGGTTATACAAGTTGCCTCACACTAACCAGAAAACACAGTATACTGGCATAAAGACAGCTTCCCCAAACACTCCCAAGCAGTCTTTTTCTCACAAATTAACTTGGTCTCTAAGATAACTGAAATAAGGCTGAAAAGTTGTACAGACTGGGGGATGGCAGGCTGAAGAACAGTCCTGGACAAAGGGATCTGGGGTTCTGGTCAACAGCAAGTTGAACATGATCCAGCAGCGTGCCTTGGCAGTCACAAGGGCCACCCATGCCTGGGGTGCACCAAGCACGGCACCACGAGCCAGCCAAGAGAAGGGATTGTCCCTCTCTGCTATGAGCTGGTGCAGCCTCTTTGAGTTCTGTCTGCAGTTTTGGGTGACACAATATAACAAAGATATAAAAGTATTAGACAATGTCCAAAGGAGGGCTGTGAAGATGGTGAAGGGTGTAGAGGGAAAGACATATGGAGGCACAGCTGAGGTCCCTTGGTTTGCTCAGACCAGAGCAGAGCAGGCTGAGGGGAGGCCTCATGGCGGCCTGCAACTCCCTCACGAGGAGCGGAGGGGCAGGCACTGAGCTCTGCTCTCTGGGGACAGCGACAGGACCCGAGGGAACGGCATGGAGCTGGGACAGGGGAGGGTCAGGCTGGGGGTTAGGGAAAGGTTCTGCGCACCCAAAGGGAGGTCGGGCACTGAAACAGGCTCCCCAGGGCAGTGGTCACAACACTGCTGCTGGAGTTCAGGAAGCCTTTGGACAACACTCTCAGATACATGGTCTATTTTTTTGGGTGTTCCTGGTGCAGAGCTAGCATCTGGACTCTATGATCCTTGTGGGTACCTTCCAACTCTGGATATTTTAAGTTATATTTTACTGCTTTGCTGATACAATGTCTCCAAGCACACTAATAAACTCAGCCCTTCTGCCACCTCTACCTAATATAAATAAAAAGAAAAATCATGAAACAGCATATTCTAAGTATTCACTGAAAAGATTGCAAAGGAACACAAAGTATAGGAACACACAGTATACAGTTGTGAGCTAACTTTCTTAACTCCTTTCCTACTTGATTGCTTGATTCCTTCTTCCCTGTGTTATTTCCCTCTTTTTCAGATTCATTTCCATCTGTCTGCTTTGAGATCCTCCTTCAGAAATGAAGTCTTGACTCCCCTTTACTCTTCAGAAAATTCAAAATAGATAAAGCAAGGTTGGCTTCAACTGGTTCATGAAGATTAAAAAAAGAGCACTTCGTGCATGGGTGCTCTCAACCACACTGTTAGTGTTACATACCTGCTTCACTATAAAATATGTTTCTTCTGTGGATTTGTACAACACAGATTAACAGTAAAATACCTAAAAATACCTAACCTGGCCAACTCTAGTTGGTTTCTTTTTCCCTTTCATCTTTTAATCTTGCAAAATTAAGAAAAGATGATGAAATCTTACAAGCACAACTCCCCATACATTCGTTCTATAAGGCTAAAAGTTATTGCTTATCAAAAGAAAAAAAGCTCATTGCAGTCATGATAAAAATACTAGTGTGCAGTCAAGCTGTCACACAACTTATCTGAAACAAAAGTACATGGTGTTGACTAGCACTGTAGCTCAGGAGAAAAAAAAAATATTCCACAGAAAATAAATAGAACACAGAAGACACATCCTAACCTGGGGCAAACAAACCACCGGTGCACATGGGTCATCTCCCAGGAACCTACAGCAGGGAATTGAGACAGCAATTCTCAGTAGGGGCCAAAGTAGATATACTGAACCCTGCACCTAGCTAGCAAAACTCTAAATTCATTTTTCTCTTTTGAGAGCTCCTTAAAATTCTTACAGAACAGAGATATCAAGTATATCCTTTAGTATGTATTTTATAATATGTTCAGAATTCATGAGGAATTTAGATTTTTTTAATAAGAATAAAATAAATAAAATTACATAGTCAGCAGCAGTCTACCTACAAGTACACACAGACTTCGGTGGAATCACAAGATACCATTTTTAGTTTTAATACTGTCATTAGCTTCACTCTATAGAATGGAGAAAAAGCATTATATTGCTCCCCAATATAATGCAAATAGAAAATACAAAAGTAATTTCAAAGGGTAGCTTGTTAACCATTAATTAGTTCCCACATCACCATTACAGATCACAGACACACAGATTGCAGTGTAGAAAGAAGTACTTTATATTTTCCTCAGCTATATGTTGAGCAGTAACTTTAATCTTTGCTGTGCTTTTCTGTCTCACTTAACAGCTAGGCTTCTCTGCCCTTCCTTCTGGCATTCTGGAGGACAATCCCAGGCACCAGAACTAGAAAGCTGAAGAGATATTACACTTCGGGCTCTTCAAAAAGATCGTTCTTGTAAACAGCAATGACAGATGTGAGTGACCACACCCAAATGGATTTGTCACCGCACCCAGTGAATGAGCATGTCAGCTGGTTTTCTGCTAAAATGATCAGCAATTAGCTATTTAATAAAAGTTTAGTAATAATCGTTAAGTGGCATTATTTTTAATACCCCATTGACATAGAGGGAATAATTATACAGCCCTGCCAGCATGGCTGGCACTTTCATAAGAGAAAACCTGCACTAGCAGCCTAGATATGCCATGGAGCCTCTGAGGCTTGTTCCACTGCAAGTCCCACAGCAAGGATGCAGGATCCTGCCAGCAGATGGGATTCTTCCAGTTCAGTAGCATCTTCTCCCTAAATTGAACTGGGACTCCACTGGCGTAGCTGCATCCACACAAGGGCTTTTTGGCATCATTTTGGCATGCGTTGTAAACCAACCTAAAGTTTTGTATTTTGTACCAAGTGTAGACCAAAGACCATCAAAGCATGGTTAGTGCTTGTATCAGCAGTTATGCCAGCAACATTGCAAGAAGCCCACTAAACAAAGAAACTAACATAAACTTGTATACATACATCTTAAATACCATATATTCATGTATGCAATGATGTATTAGACATTTTTAAAGTAAGTTCCTTCCTGTGCACATATAAACATTTTCCAATTGATCTCTATGCTTCAAAAAAAAAATATCACAGGCCTGGCTTAACATTCTGTCAAACAATTTATAGGAAAAAAAATAATAAATACAAATAAGTCACAGAAGAGCCAGTTCTAAAGATTCTTGTTTTAATAATGACTTTTTTCTCCTTAGGTTAAATTCTGAAGAATTGTCACACAGCAAAGCTGAATTCAGCACTGGAAGAAAAAGACATGGAAACAATGGAGGAACCAGCAAAGCTTTTATAAAGGACAGATGCCACAGGGTAGAATGGGGAGGAGGGGTAGAGGCAGGAAAAAAAAAAAAAAAAGATCCTTGTGCAGGAAAACATGTCTTCAAAGAACATCTCAGATGTAAAGGAAAGTAACGAATTGAAAACCACAATCTAAAAACCACAGAAGACAACCTTAAATTCTCCATTGCTTGATCCAGGAAAGACAAAGGCTGTTTTTCTGAAACCAATTATATTCTTCTCATCACTGTCAGCATAAGTTTTTTACAGAAGTAAGCTTTTTTCCTTCTCTCTTTTTGCCTTTTTTTTTTTTTTTTTTTTTTAAAAAGCTTTAGACAGGTACGCATTGCTTGTTCTAAATACTCGGAGGCAAGCCTTAAGTCTGTAAAATGAAGCTGCCAGCACACATTGCTTCTGGTTTGCAAAAACTGCCAACACATTTTTTTCTGGGGCAACCATAAATTCCCACTATTACTCACCTTCTAACCCCAATCTACATATTTGCTTTTTTTTGCTACTGTTAGCATGTCACTACCATATAAACACACTTCAAAAGCATGTTGCTGCTGCCGCAGCAGCCAAAAACAGCCAGTTCAAACATGCACCAATTTGGAAGTGACTTAACAAACATTACTCTTTCTTTATTATTATTATTATTATCACTGATGTATTATCATCTTAAAGAGCATTTATTTTCTTTCCTGGCTCTTTTATTCTCCAGAAATTTAGATCTTGGTGAAAACAAAGATAGTAATGATAAGGTAGGAAAAAAATCTTTTGGTACATTAAAATCCAGACATTAAGTTCAATATATGACTTCAAATGATGTTTATCAGCCTCTTTCCCCCAGTTGTTACTAACTACATTTTTGAGATATCAAACAATGAAAAATTTGTCATGAGACAAAAACCACTTTCCTTTTTACTTACTTTGCCAATCCATGGACCACCTTATTGGAAATTCCCTATATAACCTCCAGTAACTTCTCTTCACAATTATCAATCACTTCAGAACGTTCATTTGAGCAACCCACTTTTGCTAAGCCTTGCTTTTTCTGTCCTAATGTCACTGCTTGTAAGTATTTGATTTGAAGAGCTACAGTTAACTACAGTTAACTAGCACCTTTAAATACACGAATGGACATACTCAGGAAATTAAGTATTATATAAAACAGCAGTCCTACTAGCTCAGCAATATTCTGAAAAATTAGTAATACATGGAATTACCTGATACTGGGAATCCTGCAGTAGTTGATACAAACTTCAGCATTGTGATGAGGTACCATAAACTGCTGTACAAGCTGTGTCTTTGCCCTGTCTTTAGTATTTCATAAAGTTATCCTAAACGCCCACACTAGTCTCTTTGTGCAAGAACAAGAGCAAGCTTCTCTCCCTTCTCCTCCAGTCCTCCCACACAGGCCCCTGCCTCTACTGACTGTATCATTCTTCCAAGAAAAACATAGTGGGCTGCTGTTTTCCTATACATTTCCACTGTTTAATACTTAAGAGTATAGTATTTGTGTCTACTTGTATCTTCCTCCAGACCCTCAGCACCTGCACTTTCCTGTTCATGCTGTCTCCACCATCTGTGCCAGTCACAGAGTTTCACTTTGCCTGTACAGTCCATACCAAGAGATCACCCTCCGTTTTCCCACCAGCACGGTGACAATTAATTCACCTCAGTATATCAGCATTTGCTTCTCAAAACAAGACTTTTAGATCCCTTCAGATCTGTGTGCTTCACTCACCCTTTGCTTCTCTCTCCTACACTACATTAGTCCATCTTACAGTCCTACATCATTCAACGTAGCTTCCCCACCCCAACACCATTTCCTGTTCTACTTATGCTGCACGACCGTGCTTTGCTTCTTCTTTACTCGATTTCTCTGTATTTGATTTCACCTCATGTGCAAACTCACCCAGCAGAGTTTCTCAATTGTTTGGGCCACCCAATTCCATTCATTCCATCCAACTCCTTCCTCCAACACATTGGAATTCTTTCCGGAGAAGCACTGAAGGTCACATCACATTTTTATCTCAGCCTGTTGCCTGTTCACCTACTCTTAACTCCCCTATCTTACTTCAAGTGGAAATTCAAAGACAGTAAAAGCTATGCTCATCTCTTCAGTTTGTCTCCTTTAGCTTTCTTATGAACTCGTAGAAAAAAATAGCATCTGTGAATACTATCCACCTATGAACATGAAAGCAATTCTGTCTACATATGTTTTAATTGAGAAATGCTTTTAATTACTGTCTAAAGGAAGTAATCCTTTCCTCTGGGATCAGGTAACCTACCCTTCTGTGCCAATGACTTTTATACGTATTAACACTCCTCTGCTTCAACCAGCTTCAAAAGCACACTCATCCATAACCCCCATTTCATCTTTTTGGCAGCCCTTCCATATTCTCTTTATTAAAGCTCACTGAGCACATTTTCTGCATGTTTTCATTGCTTTGATCTGTACTCCTCCAACATTTTGACCTTATTTTAGTCTTCTCCATTCCACTAAAACTATTCCTTCTGAAACATTGTTTAACAGAATTGTTTGGATACCAATTCACAAAAAGAAACGTGTTCTTCTCACATACCTATCTCCTCTGCTTCTATCTACCTGACTCTTCCTTCAACTTCATATTCCATTGACTTTTCTGATCTTCTACTAATTATTCCCACCTACAAAAGTCCTCCTAAATATTACCATTCCCTGCTGTACCTCTCTGCTGCTGCAAAGTACGCCAACATAGAACTCTGCATCAACACATACAACCCATATCCCCAGTATTTACTCATTATACAAGTGGCATTAACTCATGTTGAATTTGTAACTATACACGTGGTCTCATCTTTGGAAGCTTAGACATTAGATCTAGATAAGAGAGCCATCTAAACATCTTGCAGATCCTTTTGGGATTAAGGTCTAAGGTGCTGCTTTTTCTACCCACCCACACAGGAAACTTTGCAAGATAACAGATCTGGCCTACAAGTGAATTACACTTAAGTATTAAGTTAAATTTTCTGCTCTTCAGAATGACAAAATATTTTCATCTTCAGAAAATTATTGTCTGGTTAAGATACCATCCTCCTCCATATTGATAAATCAATGTTCACCATTCCACCTTCAGTTTGGAGGGGGAGTCTAGCATTAAATAAATGTGTTTTTCACTGTGATATTAGCTCAAATTTCACAAACCTTCTCCCAGGTTTTCTGTTTCCAGTAGGACAAACCACCAGTACACATTAATAACACTTTCTTATTTTTTCCTCAAAGCTTAGTGATGTTTGAAAAAAAATCTGACTGTTGTTTGAGGACTGGCGTTTTCAGAATACCAGTTGTCATGCTGACAAACAACCTCTCCACTTGCTACCTATTTTAAACTTATTTTACAGATCTTAAGCTTTCATATTCTAACAGCACCCAAACATGACAGAATACCATGTAACTAAGTTTTCTATGTATTGTAAAGAAAGAAAAATACAAAGAATAACCCAGGAAGTTTCCAGGCAACTGAACTGCTGGAATCTAGTAAAGCAGGTAGTCCCAAGTCTGAATTATGTTAAAAGTGAGGACACCGTGTCTTGTGCTCACAGGACCTCATTTTGTTTAATTTCTAAGAACTAGGCAGTTTCCCCTCCCCTTGGCACATAATGCAGATCACGGCCAAGGAGGATCTGAAATAATGCTACAGCTGCTTAGCTCTTCCATTGCACTAAATTCTGCATTCATTTCTGCTCTAGTCTGTTTTTCTATTTTTTAATGAAACGTACAGCCTGGTTATTTATAGGCTTTCTAAGGATTAACTACACACTCATAAGAATAAACCCTCAAGAGGTTAACCTCATCCTCTTAAGCTTCACACAATACAATCCCAGAGATAGCTGGCAACCACAGCTAGGAGAGAAAAAATAATCCCACATCTTGCTAATCCTTTACCCAATCACCTCATGCAACAGTGGAGAGGCCTCATGGAGGCCTACAACTCAATCTCAGGAGTACTGTCAATCCAGAAGATATCTGTTATACAGAAGCATTAGCAACCTATCTGAAATGTCAAAATAAGGCATACATGGTGGTACACTGAAACAATGCATCTAAAATTCAATGCTAAAAAATATTCCAGTTTTCTGCTTATAGTTCTTATTCCAGATATTTGCATATTCTACTTTTATATCTGCTTACTCTATTAATTCTAAAGTAAACAAATTAATATGTATTGTTTACATCTAAATTGATTGGTCAGTTATAACCGTGCCTTATCATTCTCAGCAGGAACTTTTCCAGGATGATCATATCTGGAAAATAAAAATCTCTTCACGTTAAACCATGATTATATAATTATTTCATACCATGATTTGGATTTTCCCTTAACCGCAAATGTGGACGCTGCCTACAGCTACAAGAGTGTGAGGGAGTTAACAGGTATAGTTTTAAGTCAAGTTTTTTTGTTTGATTATTCAACTACCTTGTAAATCTTCTAGTTCTTTCAACTAGAATACAACAAATTATTAAATAATGCAATTTCAAGAAAAAAAAAAGGGAAGTCATGCAGTTTGTTTAGCTACATTTCTACAGATTGGCTGGAAAGTAAAGCCTTCAAGAACTTGCAGAAAACGTATATGGCCAGAGGTATGACCATTAAGAGCCTAATATCATCCATGGAAGTTTTAATCAGTGCAGAAGACTAGCACTCATAAGCTCACTGAGCTCTCTTATTTCTTGCCTTTTTTTTTTTAAACGTATTATTTTTGTTTTACTTTTTTTTTTTCTTTGGACATGCTTAATATATACTAACTCCAAAATCTGTCTTGAGTTTCTAGGTAAATTCTCCAGAAAGTCTTATAGCTCCATGAAGATTTAAGTCCATATACTCATAGTCTCTCCTCTAACCAACAGGTTTCTACTTTTTCAACAGGAAAATGACAGAAGTATAAAATAATGATGGCTCAAAAATAAAAATAAAATTCAAAAGAAAATGTTCCCACTAATTAAAAGTTTTGTTTCCTTCCAGAATTTACATGTGGCCCGGCATCAAAAAGAATTGTGCTTTGCTCTAACTCATGAAGACAACTGGGAAACTTCTGAATCATCTAGTGCCAGGAAACAATGGCTCTTAAAGACAGAAAGGAAAGAGGGAAAAAAAAGTCAAAGACCAAAAAAAAAAAAGAAGATTTTATTTAGTCAGGAGAAAATATTTAAGTGGACTTCAGCTAGGAACATTAACCATTCCTTCTACGCTCAAAATTTACTGTACACAAACATCCTCAGCAGTATGATGCCAGCAAGTGCTCAATCTTCTACTGTTACAGACTGCTCCATCTCATTTGCATTCTGAAAGAAGTTTCATGATCTTTCATGTTCATAATAGATGTCTAAACCGTTAAATTACTATTTCTTTTCTTATCTTGAAAGACACCGCACTTAAACAGCATGGTCCTTCCATTGTTTTTTACACTAAGTCGAATCCCTGAACAATACTGACAGCTGCTATCAAACTGGGCCATGCTTACTTCCAGTGCAGCTGCTGCTCTTTGGAACAGACAGGCTTCTGATGCCTCCACCCCTCTGGGGAGAGGGCTTGACACACTGCATGCTCAGTGAGTAGGAGCAAAGGTCCACTGAATTGTCAACCCAATTTTATGCTACTCAGATTTTCCAGGATGCGCATAGTCCCTTTCAAACAAAATCAAGCATATGTCGAGTGCATGAAACTTATTGTGCAGCACAAGATAATTATTGACCATGTAAGACTGTAAAAGATCACTGTGACATACATCTAATTTTAGTATAATGCATATGCATGCATTGACATGGTCAAAGAAATTTTGTGCCTAGTATGTTTGTTTCCTCACTCATAGCTTTGGATTCATATGGCATTGCTTAGAAGTCTTCCAGAAGATGCAGGAAAGTATTTACTCTGGCTCAATCCTTGGTTATTTGAAAGTGAAACAGCTGAAGATTCTACTCCTACTTCCAAATAGTTCTCCCCACAGAAAGTGTTAATTGCATGCGGTATTTGTAGACCCCTATTGCTTTTAAAAGACTATTTTGTGAAGACTTAAAAAGAAGTAAAAGATTTGCTTGAGATAGTGCTACCTAGCCAAACCAAATCTAACTATTTTAAATTCAGCAAGATTGTTTTTAAATATATTTTTAACACATTTCCATATACTGCATATAACATTCTTTAAAACTAGTTCATTATAACAAGATTTCCATTTTCATCCTAAGAACTAATTTCCAAATAAATGTAAGAAAGTACAGTTCTCTAATCTTTGCTAATCAAATATCACAAATGTACGTGTGCTGTATGAATACCTGATTTGATCTTTGAAATACAGTAGTTCATTGCACAAGCAAGGCACAGAGAAAATTGTGACAAATACAGACGTAATTGTGTGGGTTTTTAAAATATGATTTTCTTAAAATCAACTAAGCAACAGTCAAAATTTGATATGAAGGAGCAAACCACAGCTCCGATCTGACAGGGGGGGGGGGGGGGGGCATGTTTATGCAAAGCTAATCTGTCAAGTGTAATAAAGCAGCCTGAATAAAATTTAAGCTGAAAATCCACTGAAGCTCCCTGTTTCAGGGAGGAAAAGCTATTAAGAGGAAATGAAGGTCACCCTCCCAGTTTATTTCACCTAATTGACTGCCAATAGCTTACCACAGGCAAAACGACTGCAGATCTGCAATTGAGAAACTGATGAAAGGAGAGTTTTCAAGCTGAGGCTCATTCTTTTAATCCTCCCTCACTCTTATTTTTTTTTCCATCTCCAGTTGGGATGTAATTTTAAGCACAGATGGATTAACTGGTTCCATTGTCTGCAGACGTCATTGGACTATGGCACTGTTAATCCGTACAGCAGCATGTCTAATTATCATTACAAAGTGTCTGAGGGAACTATAAAGACCAGCAGGGCATCTTCTCACAAGCAATTAACATAAATTGATAAATGAGTAATTTGAATCTGCTCAAGGCGCTCACATATGAATAAAATCAGAAAGGACGGCTTCTTGTTTCGGCTACTTCTTTCACTTAGTCTGGAAGAGCAGAAAGCATGAGAAATATTCTAGACTTAGTGGTGGGGGAAATGAACTCATGCAGTGGAAGGAATGCATGGTTCAGAAAGTTCATTAGTACAGAACAACTGACTTGTGATTGACAACCAGTCACAAGCAAGTAGTATTAACTTATTTCAGCATATTTAGAAGCACAGACTTGGTTAAAGGCTTTTAGAGCACTGTGTCAGACAATTAATACTACTTCAAAAGCAAGTGAAGTTTCTTTTCAGTAGCTCGCTAATTTAAAATTCATGAAAGATCCACAAGAGAAAGAAAGAAGAATGAATACTTGAACAGGCTCTAAGGATTCAAGTATCACAGAAAGCGTGAGGTAAAGGTAACTACTACATACAATACCTACAAATAAAGAAGCAACTGTCCTAATCACTGTATTTCTTGGAGGAAAAGTTTTGTTACGCACAGCATAGCTGCACAAAGTGATATTCTGACAAAGCAAACTATTAACTTTATCCCTGCTAAAATCTGTGCAAAGCAAATCAAACACACTTGAACAATATTTGGCATCAAAACAGTGTTAGCTATCAAAACATTAAGCTTATTTTAAAAACAGCAAAGCAATAAGATATGAAAGCAAGTTATACACACTGTAGGAGGTAGACCTGGAAGGCCACGTACCCCGATGATGGCATTCAGTTCAGCCATGGTCACTTGTTTGGCACGTTCTACAGCTTGAGCCACTTGCTGCTGATGCTATTAAAAGAAGAAGGGGTTTGGAGAGGAATTTGTGTTAGGTTATTGACTGCAATAAATCAAATCAGGATCATAAACACCTGAATAGCTGGTTTCTCTGCGGAAGCCCAGGTTGCCTATTGCAAGACACAACTTATGAAGGCAAAAAGGTAACAGTGTCCCATTTCTCACCCTTTCATCAAAGGTAACTGAGATCCCTAAAGGCTGCTGTCAAGTCCACCTCTTCTCCTCCCTTCCCACCCATGCCACTTCAAAATTAATTTTCTGACATATGGATAACCAGGTTATAATTGAGCTGGCAGGATGATAATGTCAACTTCACACTAGTGTGAATTTCAACATTTATATACTATATCCACTCAGCAAAACCTACAGAAATTTTAAGCAGGAAGAATAAATGCTTCACTGAACCCAACAAGAATTACAAACACTTTTTGTAAACTGTAGTTTGAAGAGGCATATTTAAAATAACAGGCTTCAAAATTGAACAGTAGCTGCCTACACTATACTACAATCAGTCATTCAGGCCAGATGCAGGTCTGTAACCTTAAACAACATTTTGCATCTGAGCTAACTACTCACTTTTTACACTAAAATTTGATAAGAATCATGTAGACAAGATGAGCATAATTATTTCACTTATGTCACTTATTTGACATTAAATAAATAATCACCATGATTAGAAATGAAGCCATTTTGTTGCATTGACAATATTTTTACAGACTCCCCCTCTCCTTTGGGAATTAATAAAGCAAAGCCATTGTCACTAGTTTGAACTCAGATTTGTTAGACCAAATTAGCAGGGGGTTTGCACACTTCAGCTATAACAGATGTTCCTTACACTCGTGCATTGTGATAAAATTAACATCTTAAAACTAGCTAATTTGCAAACAGAAAAGAAACATAATTGCACTTTAACAGCTGAACAGTTTTACTTACTTCCTGAGACAAAAATGGGATGACTTGTGCACAAATTGTGTTCAATCTCTTGGCGATTTCTGTCTACAGAGGAAAAGTATTATGATTAAAAATGTGTTTTCTGCTTGTTCCCTTATATCAACTATTGTACAGGATCATATTAAGTTCACACTGGAGAAGATAAAGAAATCCATGTCTTCATACTACTGCAAATATAAATAGTTAATATTTAAGCCCAAATAAGGACAGAGATTTAGTCAGCTACTCTAGGACATCTGCCATGTCTAAAGCACCTAGTCTGTATACACATTTAGGAACAAATCTGGTCCTCGTACATAGTTCATTAACAAGTAAAGCATTTTTGAAATCCACTAAGTCCAGGATAAAGCCTTTTAAAAGGTAGATTTATTATTACTCAATTTATCAAGCAGAATAACATGAGGATGACAGGCATAGAGGAAAATGTTTCTTTCATGATCAATTTTATCTGCCAATTACAGGGCAGTTTTGCTTACAGAAAGAAACCAACAGGAATATAAATGAAATACCAAAACAGAAGTGAAGCAGAACAGAGAGAAAAAATAAAGTCTTCTAAAACATCTATAATGAGAGTGAATTGAAGTGACACAGATAGGAAGAAAAATAATCTGATCAAAAAATGTGGTAGTCAGTAACAGTGAATTAGTACAACTATGAGTAGCAAGAGAACAAGACAGCAGAGGGACAATCCTTCACTAACAGCAGCACAGAACGCTGCAGCATGAATTGCATTTTCCAAAAGCTTTGGATACATTCACTTTTTGTTTGTTTGTTTTGTTTCTGTTTTGTGTTTTGTTCTTTTGATCTCTCACTTTTGGTTCATCCAGCCAGACCTGGACACAGGATGGTGGAACACAGGACCCTTCCTCTGCCACTACTCAGCCTTACTTGTGATGCTTTTCAGACCTACACATATGCCAACCATTCAGATCTCCTATTATAACTATCCCTCAAGTCTTAAAGGAGCTTTGTGCTTTTGAAGTCTCAACTGCCACAAACAGGTACTTGCACAATTCCTACAATTTTCCTTGAAAATGAAAACATTTCCCCCAGTCACTAGAGCACATTTGCACAAAACGAAAACTAATGTCCAGATTTGTACACACATATATACGCAAGATATATGCATGATGCTCTGAATCACTCTTACTAGTCACTATCACTTAGCAATATGCATATTTCTTCTTCTTGTTTTAGGACACAGCAGGGGGTCCACTCCTGAGAATTGTTGGGCCTTCCATGAAACAACATGCCAAAAGCTGAACAAATATAAACTCTCTCAGAGAAGACAGATAAACACTGCTAATTCATCTGCTTAGCCTTTCCCCAAGCCTTCCATCATCCCAGATTTCTTAGGAAGACACTGAGATGTGCTGATGTTTATACATCAGTCAAGCAGTAATTTGGAAACAAAAGCCCCACACTGTTTCTGTGTCTCAGAAGACACATGACTTGGGGTCTAAATATGGCCGACAAGCTTTAACACCTCTTTCCTCACCTCTGGGAGAAACAGAAAATACTTGACAGCACTGAGTCTTGTAAAACACTGATGTAAACTGAGGTCCTACCTGACCAAAGTCAGTGGGGCATGTCCACACTTAAGTTTTGGGGAGACAAGGGTCTTCTAAACACTTTGGGGGTGGTTTCTTCCTAGGGCAAAGTGGTTTATTCCTACAGGCAGGGGCAATGATGCAACTGCCGCTTTGCAGCAAAAATTTTTCTCTCTGCACTCAATATACCTCTTTTCTCAACAGAAACATCTACCTTCTCACACAGTATGAAACACTAAGCAGTTTTTGTCTGTTTCTGTTTTATTTGGAACAAGACCACAAACTATCCGTCATTCTGTAGATGACCTGGTACATAAGCTACCAGCAAAGATAATACAAGGAAGTCTGCATGACTAAAATTTTGCCAGATATGTTGGTACTTGAAGTATCTGTTAATTTAAGGAAAAAAGCACACATACAATTGAGTACTAAAGGGCATTTTTCCATATGCCTTACTTTCTGGAGGCAGATACTGCATACATATATCAGCAATGAGAAGGCTGTTACATAGCTGCTTGACTGACTGGAATGAAATGTTTAGCTTCCAACAAATTAACTGTCGTAGACCAAAAGGATTACTTTTGTTTTCACGATAAAAAACAGGATGAATCATAGCAGGTGATAAGCAGGTGGGGGGTGGGAGAATAAAGTAAAACAGGATTCACTAATTTGCTTTCTCCAGAAAAGCTGTTTTAGTGTGCGTTACCTACACGAGTCCCCCTATTCTGCAATCCTGTGAGAATTATCCTTATTATAGCTGTGAAAAAGTCTATTTTGAGTAGAGTCTACAAAGCATGCAAGCATCCACGTTGTGGAGTTTTCCCACAGAGGTCCCGGGTATCTGACTTTCACGGTGGCAGTGTAAATAGAGAATGGCACGCTGTAACACAAGAGAACATAATGTGCTAGTTACCAGTCCCAAGACAAGTCAATTAGATCTTTTCTAATTATACATGTAAACAGTATCCTAATATTCATACACAGTTGTGGATAAGCTTAAATGTATAAATCATAAAAAAGCATTTGTACTGAGAGTTCTTGCTACTGTTACAAGTGCAAAGTAACAGGCATATATTGGAAGGAAATTAAAAACACTATTCCACAACTCATAACCAAAGTCTGCACTTTTAAAAGGCAGTTTATCTACTGGTACTCTTTCCCACACACAACTTTAAAAAGGTACTTAAAATTATTTATCCAGTAGCAGATCTCAAACATCTCCTGTTTGTCATCTTCCAACAATTAGTAAGAAGTATTCCCAATCATAAACATGTCAAAAAAATACAAAAATATTTGTTCTCCGGTGAGTTCCTGAACCTAAGCATTAATGCACAATTCACTTAATCTTCTACATCAGGAATTGCAAGAGATTGTTTTCAGCATTGAGAAAAAGGAAATTTCATGAATTTAAATACAAATCTAGCTATTGAAAATGCAATGAACTTTCACCTTTCCAGACAGAATATTTTTGAATAGGTGCACATACATATTGCATGTATGTATGTATATATGTGGAGATATATATTGATTTCCAGATGCAAAAACTTCTTTGAAGGAGTCTAGAATAGTTTGGTTAACAAGACTAAACATCTGTAATTGGTGAGCATTGGAGCAAGCTGTATTTTCCAGATTTTGGGCTCATATTTGGTAGCTTTAAAAATATTTATTGGCTTTACAACATAAAAATATTTCCAGTGTCCTTGCAACATAACACAGCTATTATCTAAGTGGTGATCTTGAGACATGTAGGGCAGTCAGAGGAATGAGTAAACAGAAAGTTTTGCAGAAAACTGCTTCAAGCAGAGACAAGCATGACTAATTGCATATGTTCTCTGGCTCCTTGGTAAAGCAGACTGTAGAAGCCTGCATCTCTCATGAAAGCTCTCCTAGCTCTATGGCAGCTCTTAGCAGAGCATCTGAAGAGCCCTTAATTGTTTGTGTTCTTAATGCAGAGCCTCTTGAATACATTCATTTTTAATAGAGGGCTTGAGTGTAGGGCCTATCAAAGAATGGCAAATCTAAAGCTTTCACTGGTTCTTGTTGTTGCAATGATTGTCTTTTGATTTATTTGCAAATGACAAGCTTGTCAGACCCCTGACTGAAGTGCCACCCGCTTTTCTGAAGTATCATTAAAAATTAACATGAAGGAATTCATCTCCATTTGGTAAAATTAAGTTGAGCCAACACATTTTTTTTTGTCTTCACTCATCTAATTTTTTGTTTTAATTCCATCTAATTAAGGACTTAAATGTTTTGACCTAACCATTGCCAAACTCAAGTGATTGTACTTAAATTTGTCTCTTGATAAAATGAATTCTTAACATAATGACATATAACTAAGCAGCAAGACTAGTTACTAAATATAATATTAAGTCACTTTACAAAGCAGTTAAGAAAGCACTTATATGTACTGTTGTAACTTTTCCTGCCTCATTGTTAAAAATACATTGTTTTCCTGTACAGTAGTCTGTTCCCGACCAGTTTACATTTTGACAGCCTGTACTTTACAAAGCACCACGTAAGATCTCATACTTAGATAAAAATGATTTCTTAAGCAACTGCAGGTATTTACACTGCAGAAGAAGCAGTTATAAGTACCAAACTCTACCTGGATTTCTCAGCACAATTAACACCCTTGTATATGTTATCAGTAATAATGAAAGTCCTAGCCTAAGGGAGCCAGCATTCTCACTTCTGAGTGAAAAAAATGCAGCTTTCCCCTGAGGAGAATTAGTTAATCACCCTTCAGTCTCAGAGTTTTCAACAACAATTGTGGTTTTGCTCCAATCAGCAAATCACCTTACTTGAATCTTACAAGACATTATTAGTGTTGATCAGCTATATTATGACAACTGCTGAATTATTAGCATTGACACTCCAAAAAGCTGTCTGTCCAGGCCTAACTTTACCAAATAACGCTAAGCTAAAAGTATCTCTTGTATGCCAAAAACTTTTCCCGTAAATTGCACTTCCTATATTCCAAAGTTAAATCAGTATTTGAAAGCACTAACACCATTTCTTAAGGACAAGTTTCTGTACTCTCATTAAATTTTTACTTACTTCAGTTATTTCACAGTTTTGAAAAAATCACATTTGTCTTTAGATTTGGAAGATGACATCTTAGGAGCAATGTGATTAAAAGGAACGTAAGAAAACACAAAGTTTTGATGATTCCAAAAAAAAAAAAAAAAAAAAAAAGTATCTTCTAATCCATTCCTTTCAATACTTAAACAAACAAACCAGCTTTTAATGTACAGAAGAGAATATACGGTCAAATCACATTTGCAAGAGCTTTAGAAGTTAATTCTCAAGTACTACGCCTCCACTTACACTTTCAACATGTAGAAAGTGAAGTACAAGGCAGAATTCATTCTGGAAAAAGGAAATGGACTTCCTGCAATTTATACTATGTAACACAGTAATCCACTAGGGAGTAAAGGTCAATGTTTCACTTTTGGTCATTACCGAATCATTTGAGATGATCTGTGGTGGGGATGAGGAGAAAATCGAAGGCTGTGAGAATGCTGCAAATGGCTTGACCTCAGACCGATTTTCATCTCCATCTGTCTAACAGACGTGGATAAAAGCTCTCTTTATAGGACATGCTTGACCATTTTTAATCCCTGTTTCAAGCCAGAAGTCAGTTGAAAACTACATTTACAAAGTCCTTGAGTAAGAAACTGCATGTGTATAATTTAGTCTTGAGCTAAAGTTTCGCATCCATTCTGTTCTTTTCATTTTTCTAGCAATGCATTTAAATGGTGTAGCTTTTATTCTTGTTGTGACTGAGATTTTCAAAGTCAACAGAAATCACACCTATTCACAGAGCATATACGAGAAAAAAAGAAACAAATAAAAAAGCACAATGCTTAGCTCTCTAAATGCTGTTATAGATCTTTGCTACAGAAAGATTCAAACACTTCCAAAAATGTGTTGCTAACAGTTTGGGGGTGGGGAGGATGCTGGAGGTATAATTAAATCTCAAAACTTAAATATTCAAAAGCCTCAAATGATTAAGGCTAGCATTCTATGAACTTTGCTGTTCATGAGTTATTGAATCCACATTGAGCACTGAGATATTAATGCCCTTTTATTTAACACTAATACACTACAATCTGTTTTGGCAATGGCTGCAAGAGGGGAAAAAAAATAAAGGCAACATGCCATTTAAAAGTTTAGGCCCCCATAGTATATCAATGTCAAACAACAGCGTGTCAAGCTAAGATTCAATTCAGGTAAGTGCCACTGCCAAATTTTCTTGTTCCCAGACGTGCTTTAAGATTATTTTATTGCTTAAAATTTAATTTGTTCCAACTTGTGTCTCCATGACAACATTGGCTAACCCTGCAAATCATTTGGGTAATTGGATATCTTATCTTTCTATTGCTCTCAAATCGAATGATTCTGCTAGAACTGCAGCAGCCAATCAAATTTACTGGCCTCCTGAGTAATAGACCAGGAGAAGTAGCCACATTCATCTCCCCTTTACAGCCGTATTAACCACCATGCGACAAACTGTGGAAGTTGGCCTTCAAACTGTATTTTAAATTATAAACACTGTCATTACTAACATTCACACCAATAGGAGGGGGTGGGAAGGTTTATTCTCAACAGATATTTGAAATTCCATCTGACAAGCAGCAATGGGTAGTGCTCATTTCAGCGACAGGAACAATCTCTGTATTTTGGGGATAGGCTGTCACTTTAAAATGACATATTAACAAATACAGTTTTCTCTCTGCCCCACATTTGTACTACTCATTTTAATCACAAGGTCAGCCACCCATGAGATGATGATGTTAAAATCCCAGAAGACTGGCATGAAAAATCGTTAGCAATGAAAAAACAAAACAAAACACCACCATATTGCAAGTGGGAGTGGGGAGAAGAAGCAACAGAAATATTAACAGAATAAAAGCTCAAATTGACAAAGTGGCAGAATGCTAGAAAAATTCTAAATGAAATTACTGTTTTTTAATTCAGTACCTAAACTAAATTTATCTGAAGCCTCTTGGATGTCAGCTTAAATTACAGAAAGGTCACATTAATTTAAGCTTAACCTACATTTGATGCACAAGTCAACAGCTACACTTACCAAACTCCTACTACAGGTTTGGACTTTGTTCAACTGTAAAGTGCAGTGAATGGATATATTTCATATGTCTAATTTCAATCCTTTCTATAATAGAGAGAGCTGCTGCGCAGCTCTCAATGAACCACTGTAAACAACTGCCCATTCCATTTGCAGCTGTAAATCCTGTTGAATCCAAGCCAACTGGCAACAATGAAGCTGTTGTCAGGATGTTAAAGTGCTCCTCTCACACATCTTCACTATGTCAAGACTCTTCTCAAACTTGGCTAAAAGGGACTGTTATCACATTTCTCCTTTAATCTAACTTTAGCCCATCTTGCTCAAGTACTCAAATTACAAGAGGTACGTTCATCCAAATTTTAGTTCCACAGTTTTGTTTCCATGACTAAGCTAATACACAGAGTGGTTAAATCTCTGAAGCCAGCACAGAGCTTTATTTTTACTTTCCAGTTGTTTTCCAGCTAACACCATTCCCATTTATTTGGATTTCATGAGATGTTGAACAAGTCAGAGGCTAACTCATATCCAAAAGAGAAGGTCTCACTACCTTCATTTCCACAGGAACACATCCCTTGCTTTCTTTCAAAGTACTGCTAGAGTCATTCTGGATTTATCCAACATCTCAAATCACTAGTCAAGCAGAAAACATTACCAAAGGAGGCAGGAGAAGGAGGAGAAGGACCAGTTTAGCAGACCAACAGATCTGTAAGTTAAGTAAGCAGATAGCAGAGTAACCCAAGGAAGTACCAAAAGAACCCAGCTGAGAGAAGGGGGGTTTTGGGCAGCAGTAAACTATTAGATGAGCTCCTCTGATCCCACAGTTCTGCACTCTAATGCACCACGCTTGTAGTGTCCTTCTAGAGGAAACATGCTCTCCATAATTATCTAACATACCCTGCAGAGAAGGACCTCAGGGTTCTGATGGATGAAAAGCTCAACATTGAGTCAGCAGTGTGTGTCTGCAGCCCAGAAGACCAACTGTGTCCTGGGCTGCATATGATAGCAGAGGCATGGGCAGCAGGTGGACGTGACTGACCCACCTCTGCTCTGCCCTCATGAGGCCCCAGCTGGAGTGCTGCCTCCAGGTCTGTGCCCCAAGCACAAGACGGGTGTAGAGCTGTTAGAGTGGGCCCAGAGGAGGGCCACAAAGATGATCAGAGGGCTGGAGCACCTCTCCTGTGAAGAAAGGCTGAGAGAGCTGGGGAGGTTCAGCCTAGAGAAGAGAAGGCTCTGGCGAGAGCTCATTACAGCTTTTCACTTCTTAATGGGGGCTTATGAAAAAGATGAAGAGGAACTTCTTGTTCAGTCAGATAATAATGAACAAGGTTTTAAATAGCTTTAAACTGAAAGAGGAGAGATTTAGATTAGAGGTTAGAAGGAAATTTTTTCCACTCAGAGATGGTGAGGCACTGGAACAGGTTGCCCGGAGAGGTTGTGGATGCCCCATCCCCGGAGGTGTTCAAGACCAGCTTAGATGAGGCCCTGATCAACCTGACCTAGTGGATGGCATCCCCACCTATGGCAGAGGGGTTGGAACTCGATGATCCTTGAGGTCCCTTCCAACCCATGCCATTCTGTGATTCTATGCTTTGCATTAAGAACTACCAAGGACATTAAGAACTTAACTTACACTAGGAAAGCTGAGCAACACTACTCTATACAAGAAAGAGAGTAGGCAAAAGGAAAAGAAAAAAGAAAGGAGCCATAAAAATAGTATATTCATAACTACTACACCCCTATCAGAAGGTTTTATCCTTGATTTTTCATGTGGTCTAGGACATACTCCAAAAACACTTCCTATTTTGTTCCTACTCCCACAAGCCACAACTAAATTTCTGCATACGTCCTTGCACCACTTGCCACACAGAACCACTTTGTTGGGATGGCGGTAAAAAGTCAGAGCTCTAACATCATTGCAAAAATGCCTGTAACCACATAGGTTCCAAAGCTTAGCACATAAAGTTCCTCAAGCCAGGCACATACAGTACTCAAGACATTAACAGCAGTAGAATCTGGACTTGAAAGAACAATGAGCATGCAATCTGACAAAAAACAAGACACCACGTATCTACATACGTATGGGAAAAAATTGAATAAGCTATATTCACTAGGACTTTATAAGTACCAAATCAAGATGGATTTATCAAATGTCACATGCACTTGTGTAACCAATATGTAATTTCAGCCTTTTACAATACTTACTATATTCACAGCGCAGTTCCAAAACTCTGTCAAGTCACTGAATGAATTTAAGGCCTTAAAAAAGTGCTCACATCAGGTGCTCTCAGGTGACTCACTAATGAATAACAAGTTAAGAGGATCAACAACTCCTCTGTTATCAAATAGCAGAATTAGGTACCACACACAACTTGAAAGGAAGGTGAAAATAATGGCGATTTTCACTATGCAGGAAAAAAGTTGGGAAGTTTTTCAGCAAAACCTGGGAACATGTCAGATTTCTTCCCTGTTTTAGTATGCATTTTTCACATTCTCTTGCTTACAGAATAAAGGAAACTAGGAATGATGCCATCTAGATTACCTTCTAATAGGGAAGAACTGA
This sequence comes from Oxyura jamaicensis, assembly GCF_011077185.1. NCBI lineage: Eukaryota > Metazoa > Chordata > Aves > Anseriformes > Anatidae > Oxyura > Oxyura jamaicensis. Next base: position 42,241,947 of record NC_048926.1, read on the forward strand.
TTGAAATAATCCAAACAGAAAGTAATTTGATTGAGACTGACAATTGTTAAGAGTTTACAACTATCAGTACAAGGACTAAGTATTATAAAGCTTTTAAATCTTCAGGTAACCAAGTATCAACTGGTAAGATCAGATTTCTAAGACCCCTTACTGAGAACGGAGATTAAAAAAATGCACTATGAAAAGCTAACAGTTTCTTTATAAAACAATATTAAGGATATGGGTGAGAGATAATACATTTGAGAATAGAAGAGGAATGGACAGAGGAAAAAGGGTAAGGATGCAATGGTGTCAAGAGTAAATCACAAATTTCCAGCTGAGGTTGTACAAACAGGAAAGCATACAGGAAGTCAAAACTATGCCAGGTACAAATACACACAGCACAAAAACATCGCTACAAAATTACATGCCACTAGTAAGTGACAGCAAAAGTAAAGCTGGTACTCAATGTGATGAAATAGAGGAGAACAAAACACATTTAATCTGTTCACTTAGAGAAGGAAAGAGATGATCAAGTCACACCAAGAAGGCCACAAAGCCTGCATTTTTGGGGCACCTAACTGCAAAAAACAACAAGCAGTATTCGACTACACAATTAATATAACTTGCTAGCTACCTAAGGTCAAAACTGCAGCTCATACAGGAAAGGAACAGATCAGAGCATTCAAGTAAGATTGTGTTCAAGTTAACCAGGGCTAGTGAAGTTCATACGTAAAAAGAGAGCACACTAGTGAAATTTGAAATAGTGGACACCTTGCAAAACCTAAAAGTGTCATGCAGAAATGAAATTATAAAAGGACAGTGCCTGACAGAGAACAGCAACTAAAAAAAGCAAAGACACTCCAGCTTAATTACAATTAAATATGAGGCATTAAAATGACTCTAATCTGTAATCTGTAAACAGCTAGGTGAAATAGGAATATAAATTACAACTCTTAAGGATTTTTCAACAGAAAACAGTATCCAAAACAAGACCAAGGTAAAGCCTTTATGGCTAAGCGAAACACATGATGTTACCTTCTTCATTAAGATTTTTAAACTTGTAGCATAGCACTCTTAGGAGCAACAAACAGCACAGCTCCGGTGGAACTTCATGAGAACGTGTGCAAAACTGCTTGACAATTAAAATACTAACACATCCCTCTCTTTTGAGAATTAAGAAGTTCTGCATGGATGGTAGGTCCTGTACTTTTTAATATTTCTGATAACAAGCATAAAAATCTCTTCACTTGCCCTAATTCTTAATTTGCAGAGAGCTGCTAACAGAGAAAGACAAAATATGCTAGAGGAGAGCTTCGGAACTCACGTTGCAGTGAATGAAAAAAATGGACTGCAAATCAAAAAGAAGGATAGGGAAAAGTATGCATGAAGGACCACAGCATGCCTACACAGGGACATAAAGGATTGGAAAACAATAGTCCAGGAAGGAATCTCTCCATCATAGCAAATCAGAAGCTGAAGCCAGCCAACAACATGGTACCACCAAAAAGGGTGCCACCAGTGTAAGCCATAAGCTAAGAAAACCTTTCATGCCACTCGGCATGGTGACTCCCCCCCAGAGGACTGTGTTTATTTTAGGATTGTTCTTCAACTGAGCAAAAGCATTCAGAGAATTAGCATTAGGCTGCAGAGGTCCACAAATGCTTCTTGAAGGAAAGGGAATGATCTGCTCTCCATATCCATGGTGAAGAAAACGGCCAGAAAAGAGCTAAGGCTTCAGCATAAATATGTTTGGAATTGAAGAAGCGCTTCAGTATGAAGCACAGAAAGATGCTCCATTACCTAGAGGGCCTGCAAGTCGCTGCTGTTAATCTTCATCAACAGGTCAGATGTGTCCCCTGTCAGGAATGACACTGGTAATATGGCTGATCCTGCTAGACAGTGGGAGGTACCAACCCCTTCCTAGCATTGCCGTTACACAGTTTATATTTAAGTTTAAAGAAACAACCTGAAAGCTTCCCACAGGTCTTGTTAATTGAAGATTTTTTGTTTGCTTAACTGGCAATTTATGCCCATTACATGAGACCATAGTCAGCTAGTTGTCTGCTAAGTGATGGCTAGCAAACTTAAAATCAATTAAAAAGTAGAAATTCAGGGTGACTTTACACTCAAATTCACACATGAAGAACAATAACAAGACAACAAAAACACCTGTTGTAAAAAAACTGTTGTGGCAAAACTACAAAAGAATGATCTATTAGTTATTTTTTCCAAGAAATGCTTGGGTTTCCTCTCCTCCCCCTGGAGTTTCATTTCAAATTTCCGCATTTAAGAAGGTTGATTCCAGCATATAATGAAGTCAAGACCACAGCAATTTGGGATTTTTAACATACCTAAAAACAAATTCATAAATAGGTAGACTGACACACATCACAAAATATAAGAATTTTCAGGTGTCCTTTCCTTTTCCTGACCTAAAAAACAGGCAGCTTTCCTCACAGACTTAATACCTCATCAAGATGCAGCCAAACAAGCATACCCATTCTTGCTCCCTTCTCCAAAACTGAAAGCTCTTTTTGTTTTTGCTTACTAATCCTAGAAGCCTTTAAAATGGCACAAATACAGGCAGCAGCATTTTGCTCTCTAAATCAATTTTATCCTCAGCCATCAAGTAGATGTTCCAGCACAGAGAAAGAACAGTCCTTCCCTTCTAATTCAAAAATCCATACTACCATTGCCCTTGCAAACTGCTAAACAAGCAGTATCGGCAATTCACTTGTGTTCTGTAATATATTTACTGCAAACCCCAACGGCTTGCCTCCTAATGCAGTTTTCTATTGTGTCTGTTCTTGTCAATACACTGACTGGTCACCTTACAAGTAAGTTGCTTTGACCGACTGTTTACACGAACGCCAAAAAGCTTCAAGATAGATAAAAAAAAATACTAAACAAGAAAAAAAAAATCCTTGATGCCCGGGGGGGAGATGGAGGCACCAACGAAAATGCAAACAAATGAAACATACCAAAACACAAATTAACCTGTCTTCTGTTTTGCTAAAAAGGCTAGTTAGCCAAAAATGCTAGTTATCTCTTCTGATCACTTAAGTAATATGAGATATTTTCAGACAAGCAGCCCAGACAGATAAACCCTCCAGAACCTCAAAGAACTTTAATTTATAATTTAATCATCTGTGCTGATTTGTTCTTGCTTATGAAGAACAAAGAAAAGGTGAGAGAAACTCAGTCAATGCCCAATTAGAGATTAGAGGCCTCTTAAATGCTGTGCAATTTATCATTAGCCACAAAATACTATTATCATTATAAAAACTTCAATGAAAACTACCAAACTGATTAATTTCTTGAACTATCCCCCAGAAAGTATATTTGCTAATAACCAGTTTGGCTAGCAACTAAATCCTCACTAGTACTCTACGAAACAAAGCTATAAACCTCTTTCCATTCCATTTACATTTAAGCATACTGTGATTATGCTTCTAAGCAAGAGGATCCAATGTTATATGGATTTGTTCTTATGAATCTTAAAAAAACAACCTTCCCTGTTGCTGTTCCAAGTACAGGGGAAAAAAATAATTTAATCACTAGGCCTTCTTTTAAAATAAATGACTTTATCAAATAATTGCTTTTTAAACCTAGTCAGATTTAAACTAGAGCTCAGTTAGGAACAGGCTCAGTTTTTTAAGTTCTAACCTACCCTTCAATCACGTCTAGCACTATGTCATAAACAGATAAGTAATTGCCAAAAATAGGAACCATGGCAAGGGAAAATTGTCAGCTCTCATAAAAGTGAGGTCAAGCAGTAGAGCTTCATATGGGTCTTTACTGGTTTACGGGTTTGTTCAGCAGTGCAGTCTAGAAAAAGACAGCATGCAGAAAAAGACAGCATACAGCGAGTAAAAGATTTTTTTTCCCATAAGAGGATTCATTCAAAAGAGGGACAAGGACTGATTGAAGAAATGCAAACAGACCTTACAAGTTGAAGTGGGCAGTAAAAATAATGCATTTAAACAGAATACACTGGGACACACTGGGAACAGCCACCCCTAGCCTCAGTGTGAAGTGATGAAACCATTACCATTCACGAGCATGAACTCAAATGTGAAAGGTGACTTCAACAGCTCAGCATTTCTTGGTAGCCAAGAAATCAGATATCGAAAACTGTATTATTGAAGAAAAAAAAATCCTGAAAACAATTATGTTGTCATATAAATCTCTGGTTCACCTAGACCCAGCTGGAGAACTGCATTTAGTTCTCATGCCCTCATTCCAACAGTGTAGACTAAAAATGGAAAAGGTTCATGGAAAGGCAAGGAAGAAAATCAAAGATATGGAACAACTCGTACTTTAAAGAGCTGTGTAGGCTGGGACTGCCCAGTCTCTAAATGAGTCACCACAGACAGCATGCAACAGAGGTCTAAAATTTTGAAAGAATGGAAAAGGCAGCTAGATATGAACAACCTCTAGTTTCTTGAGAACTAGAGGTTATCAAATAAAGATAATATTAACTAGGTCAAAGAAAATGAAGTTTCCCTCCTCTCATCCCCACAAACAAACAATTGCCTTTCTTGTCCTGCATTTGGGACAACCTTCTCTCCACAACAGTACAACCAAGGGTGAAAACACATTAGAAAGCAATTTTACAGAAGAGGACAACTTGAACATGCACCAGCCTCACAGCCTTTTGATGATGATGGATATACCTCCTAAGAGAACACAATGGTAAGAGTATAAACTGCTGATTGAGAAGAAAAAAATTTATTGCCCTTTTTGTTCCCCTTGTTTGTTGAGAAGGAAGATATTGCCAAACCGGAGCAAGTCACTACATGACACCAGTCAGATGATCACGGAGTCAGAGTACACAACGTACCAGGAAGAAGTCAGACATTCAGGTTGAACATGGGTCAACCTTTATTCAAGCACTTGACAAGTCACAGCCTAAGAATAACAACAAGGACCAATTTGTTAAACTACCTGTTCCGGCACATACACTCTGAAAAATCAGCAGTTCTTCCTATCTGTTGCTGTTTTCTCCTTTCTGAAAGAAAGCATGCAAGTAACTGCAATTGCTCAAATAGCTACATCCAGGGTCCAACTAAGAAGCACGACGTAAATAAAATGAAATATATGAATAATATAAAATGATATAAATGATAATATAAAATATATGAATAATATGAATATATGAAAATAGTGTTTGACATAACTATCATTAGGTATTCCCAAATCTTATGTTCAGTAGAAAGGTGACGTCATTAACTCTACTCAAGCCTGCTATCACTTTTAAAATAGTGTCTTCTGATGAGCTAACCTAAAATCGGTTTTAGATGCATTCACTGTGTACTAGTGGTGACCCACTTTCCAACCCAGCAGATACTATCTTCCATTTTGCATAGGAGATGCAATGCAATTTTATCCTTTGTTACAAAATTGGAGTGCTGGATTAGAGTGGGGGTGAAAGGCAATTCAAATACTGGTCAGCTTGGTTTGGTATTATAACCAGCAAAAGAGTAAAAGTGTTTAGCTTTCTCCCCAGAATCTGTTGTCAGAGAAGAGTTACTGCTTTAGAAAGAATCTTTCTTCCTTTTCTTCTCCCTGCCCCCAAAAGTACCAGCTGTTTTTTTGTTGTTGTTGTTTGTTTGTTTTTGTTACTTTTTCCCTGCTTGAACCAATGCACAAATAAAGCACAACAGAAATCTAGCAACCTAAGTTCCGGCAATGCAAGGGAAGTTTGACAGCACAGCTGGTAGAAAACAGCTTCTTCCCTCCCTCTGTGGCTCTGTGATGAACCTGAAATCTGGCAGACCAAGTCTAAAACGAGAGATGATCCGACAGTATTTAACATATGTACAGTGTTAATACTATGACATACTTTTTGATTAAGTTGTATATGAAGTTGACATAATAGATGGTATCTGACAATATGGTTATCTAAAAGCCACATGGAGACCTATTTCACAGAGTGCCCTGAATCTGTCAGAAAACTTCTTAACAATGTCAGTCTTGAGCCTGAATGTGGTTCAAAAGTTGAGAAAGTTGAGCTCATTACTCTAGGCTTTCCTCTCTGTTCAAACTGGCACCTCCAGTCACGTCTGAAATAGCTGCATTGGTGATACAACTGTGCTCATTTAGAAGTCCAGTATTTGTACAGTAGGTACAATTTTTGAGGGAAAAATATGCTCCAATTACATTTACCATTTTCTCTTTTAAAATAAAAGCAGGTTCTGCACGCATACGTGACAGAGCCAACTACAAAATCCTCTTGAAACACTCACTGCACACCATCAAAACCTTTAGGATTCATGAAGTTTTTCATTTCAGTAATTAAAATGCAAGTAGGAAAAAAGCAAAAAAAAAAAATTAATTTATCTTCAAATCCTTTTAACAGCACAGCCATCCTACTCAGGAGCTGTTAAGAGCTAACTAAGCTTCTTAATTCCCTTCTATTTAACCCACTCCTGAAGACTGATATTCTAATGAGATATCAGTAGAAGACAGTCCTTGAACACATAGCATTAGAAATTATTTCATAAAATAGTCCAGGCTAAAACAGACACTTAATTCCTGTACAACTGGTTAACATAACGCAGTTTAGGAGTCTGTATACTTTTCCACAAGAGGCAAGGTACTAAATGACAGGTCTGCCTCAAGGCAGGTCACAAAGATCACAATAACCCACCCAAAGAGAAGGAAACCCAGCTGTCACCATTGGGATAGCAGACACCCAAATACTGTAATAGTTTATATAGTCTGTCAGTTGGTTCAGCAGTGATGAATTTTTCTTTCTTTGGCTGCCTGCCACTGAACAAAAGCTAATCTTGCACCTGAACAATCTAGGCATTAAATACACAGGAAGTCTTATCTCCTGACTTATGACAGAAGATGACAGACAGAGCTGGTGAAAATAAAGAGGTGCTGCCCTAATAGCCAAGGGCAGCAACCCTTTAAGTACAGTGGGATTTTTAACACCCAACAGACTCTACATCTTGGCACTAGTAGTTGATGCATCTGCTTTGCCAGACACGGATGTCACAGTGGGAAAATCTGATTTGGACAAAATAACAGATGAGAAACTTAAGACCATACAAAACATCCTTATTCACTCTGTCTTCTTGACAAACATGAAAGTGGTATCTGCATGAAATGCACCTATCCTAAACAAATCCTCGGATACTTGTTTCTGTTTCAGAGATGCTAACATTAGTAACCACACACCACCTTAAGATAATTATCTCTGAAAACAGTATAAAAATCCAGACACAACATCCTCTTAAGAACTGAATTGAAACTCTTATTAAAACAGAAACAAGAGCAAAAGCAAACAACAACAACAACAACAAAAAAAAACACCACACAAGCCAGCCAAAAATGCACCAAAAGATTATTACTCTGCACTACAGCTGCTCGTGTACGTAAAGTTCACCTCAAGGAATTCTATAGCAACGTTCAAGTCCTAACTATTTTTATTTTAGCCAAATTATAATAAATTACAGAATAGAATTGAGAGTTAAATAACTCTTCATTTAATAAACTGCTGATGCAACTTTATTAGTACAAGAAGTCAACCTTTTCATCAGCAGGCAGACTACAACTACATCATTTTATTGAAGTGACCCTACCTTCAACAATGATGTACGCAGCACACTGCATAAAGTAACACCAGCTCAGTATGATTTTTTATTTTTAAATCAGCAGCCTAAGCACTCTGAAGGGCTTCACAAAGAGCGAGTACAGCATCCACATAGGAAGCAGGCCTTAAGAACATTAAAGCTTGTTCAGTGGAAAGTTTCCCCATCACTGCATTTTTCAGTAACAAAGATGTTGTCAGAAATGACAATTTTTCGTGTCCCCTGATGATGCCTTGCTAGCATTTGGTTATAAGCCATAAAGCAGGAATAATTTCAGCCTGTCAGGAGTCTAGCTAATGCCCAGTTTCCCCCTAGAGAGAATTCCTGTCAAACGTAATGAGAGCTCCAAAGGCCCTCTCTACAACATAATGAGCACTTAGGCCATGCTGGTGATCAGCCAGCAAAAAGCATCAATTTGAGCCTGGCTACACCCTTGGGGCTAGACGTCACCAGTTTTAATAAGAATTATGATTACTATCTGCCAAAAGCCTCCTCAGAACTTATCGTTAGCGGTGGAAATTCAAAAGAATGTCATTGGTGGCTTTTTTTTTTGGTCTCCTGTAAGCTGAGACCACCTACGTACTGAATTCTAACACTGTTATGCATCCTCACTGCAGGCATCTAAATCAAGAGTCTTTAATATGAAGGTGCTACTTTTAATCAGAATACTTAACACGTAAAAGCATGGTATCTAAGACTCATAACCAGGGAAAATTATTTATCCCTCAAATGCTTTTTCTTCTGCTAAGAGCACACAGAGTAAATGTGCTCTGTTCTTCCCAGCTAGAATCAATGCAGGTATAATGCTCTGCCATAAATCTTAAAAGCTTCCAAAGTATCACTGAATACTGAGCATATAAGTATAGTTGCCATACACACAGAGCATTAAACCCTTGCAATACACAGATGTTAAGGTCAAAGTGGAAACCTCAGTTCTGACACTCTTTAATCTTGTGGGCTTAATTGATTTTACCTGAAGTTAATTCCTAGTACATTTACTGTCAAAATCTTAAGAAAATAACACACATTTTGAACCAAATGAAGCTTCCTTATGGACATTAGCTTCCTCACAAGTTAGACTGTCATAAAGTTAAGAATAATAAAGATAATTCCAAAAGTCACAGAGCATGAAACAATTGCCTTACAGAAACACGCACACAGACAAGAACACTACAGCAGCTACAGTATAGAAACAAGTCAGCCACCACTCTAGTTGTTCCACCTTCCTCTGCAGTGCATCACTTTAAAACAAGGAGGTTGTCTTAATATTCCTTCTTTCACCAACATTTTGGATTCAAACAAGCACGCCTCTCAAAAAAAAAAAAAAAAAAAAAACACGGAATACCTACTCAGCTTTGCAAACAGAAAGTTATTGTGGAACTACCATCCCGTCTTATAAAATGCAATATTTTTTAGTGGAAGACAAAACAAAAATCAAAGAGTTTGAGTTACAAAAGCAAAATTCAACTCTGCAATTCACTCACTTAATGAAAGTCTTTGAATATACTGAAGATCCGAAGCCTGAACTAATCAATTTCTTCGCAGTGCCCTAACCGGTCAGCCATGCTCTTTAATTTAATGAAACAAGAGTTTTAGATGAAATAGCACATACACTTCAAGAAAGAATTGTATTGTTGCACTTTGAAATGTGTCCAACTGTGCAACTTCATCTAATGATAATTTTTTAAGAGGCCATCGATTTCTGAAAGACTTATTGTACCAGCATCTTGATGAAAAAGTGAATGTCAGCGTATCTACAGAATACTTACACCCTGCCATTAATGCTTTATTTGGCAGACAATGACTACTCAATTGAGGGTCCTCTGGACTGAGCAATCATTTAGCTTTTCTTCTCTTATGAGGTCCTTAGTGTCTTGTTCCACTTCAATACTCTTTTTATTCACCATTATAGTGGTCATAAGTGTGAATTTTATGGGAACTTGCAAACTTATAGTCATAACTTGAGCTTTCCAAGTCACTAATCTTTTCATACCTCTAAATGGCAAGGATTTGAGCAACTAGCACTACATATGCTACACACGCCTAAGACCAGTTCTACATAATCAAAGGCTCTTACCAATGACAAAAACAGTACCATAAAGCACTGAATTACGTTTTTAAGAACCACAGAGACAAGACCTTTCCTACATCTTACACTATCTTTCAGGACCAATACCAAGAAAGTCGTGTCGCTTAACCTAACCTATACCTCACCTGACAGCAGGTAGGCAAAGGTCTGCTAATCACTGCTACAAATCAGACTATTCAGACACATGCTGCGGTCATCTGAATACAAACAGAACAGCTACATTTAAACGCACTAGACAGACTGTAGATTTTGTGGGTTAGAAAACAAAATGCCTTACCTGTTTGTGCATTTCGATGTTTAATCCATACGACATTTCATAATACTGCAAATAAAGGAGCATATATTATTTCGTTATGTGGGCTTACGTTGTATTAAAAGATATTTACTGAAATAAGGAAAAACAAACATACATACCATCACATAGTGCCTCTGCATTTCTGTCTTTTCGCTTGCCAGTTTCTCACATTCCAATTTAAGGCTACAAAATAGATCACACTTCAATGTAACTGTTATGTCATTGTTTTGACATTCACCACTTTATTTCTATTTTGACAGAAACAGCTAATTAAAGAAACTCAAACTAACATGCAAACACGGAGAGAAAAGTCTTAATTCATACTTTAAATGCAAGGGCTGAATGGGAAATTTAGGAGGTATTTCATGAGTGTTGCATGAGAGCCCCAAACTGCCTCCAGAACTTCTACACAGCTGAAGTGCTACACCTCTCATGCTACAACAGGAACAGACTTTCTCCAAAGTTCTTCTGAGTAGCTATAGTATTTTTTGCATATGACATTCAGTAAGTTGCAGCCAATTAACACCATTCACAGTTGGAATTACAACTTGGGCATGTCTGCAATTCCTAACCTCAAAGAACCTCTAGCTTCTGTTATCTCGCCCGCAGCTTGAAACAAGTAGCTTTGACTATCAATTACTACCAAGTTTGTTTTCTATTTTTATTTTCAGAGGAGAAAGACAAGTTGCCTATCTTATCACTAACAGCAGTATAATTTTGACTACTTTCACTGAGGGCAAAAGCCAGAACATTCCCTTTGTTCTCTGGTAAACTGATTTTTCTTTTTTTTTTTTTTTTTTTAAAAATGAAACAATGAAGCATTCTATGGAGCAATTAGTGTGTAAGCCACCATTTTCCATTTACAGTTGCAATATTGAACATTTATAGCTTACACTGTGTTTCTAAAGTAATAAATGGCTTAGACAAGGCAACAATCTTAGATAAGACTCAGACTACAGCATCATCAGTGGGAAAAGGGAAGCCTAATCAAAACCAAGTGATTTCTAGCATGGAAAGTCACAGATCTTCTTCCTATCCAGACCTTTCAGGTGCACATGTGTACAAAATTCAGGAAGATTAACATCTCTTACGGCCAAACCCCTTTTGCATGCAAAAACCCGTTCCTCAAGTCCCTGCAGGGTCTCCAGCAGCAAGAGCAAACATTTTCAACAGGAACCTCTGAAGAACAGCACTGCAACTGGAAATGCAGCCACGGCTTCGGCAGACTCATGTTAACTTTGCGTGGACTCCGGTACTCACGTGCTCCTTCCTACAGTCCTCACCATGTCTTTATACGCCGCTCTTAATTTTTGCCCCAACACCGCACACAAACGAGCAAGCCCGACATTTAGCCTCCTTATCGCTCTGTGCCGCAGGATCCATGCCAGACTCCCTCCAAAACCCAAGGTGTAAAGCACAACCACCTCGTACCCACACTGGCAGGAGGCAGCGGGTCTAGGCTGCCCCGCACCCTGCTGCTCTCCCCCGGGGGATGCTCCGAGGGCAGCGGGGGCCCGCAAAGCTCCGCCGCGACTCCGCACGCCACCGCCTGGACGCGGCCGCTCGGTGCAGCCCTCCCGAGCCCCGGGGGGACGGGCGGAGGGTGAACGACCCCAGCCCAGCCCGACCCCCGGCCCCCGCTCACCTGTGGTACTGAGCCTGGAGGAACTGGAACTCCTCCTTGATGCGGTCGAGCGACTCCGGGATGGTGAATTTGAAAGGCTGGCCCGCAGCCTGGTGCGGGGTCTGGCGCGGCGGCGGCCGGACCGGGAGAGAGAGGCACGTTGAAAGCGGCGCGGCCGGGTGCCGGGCCGGGCCGGAGGGATGCGGGGAAGGACGCGAGGAGCCCGGCCCGCCCTGCCCGCCGCCGCGCACTTGTTACCCACCTTCCCGTCCCTCATCGGCGGGGCCCAGGCTCCCCGCGACCCGGCGGCCTCTCCCCGCGGGGCCGCCCCGTCCCTGTCCCCGTCCCCGTCCCCGTCCCGCCCGCTCCCCCCAGAGGGGCGTGCCGGCCCCTCCCCGCCGACCCCCGCCGGGGGGCACGGCACGGCACAGCCCCGGCGTCCGCGCTCGGCGGGCACCAGCCTCACCGCCGAACAAAGCGGGGATGCGGCCCCGTCCCGCACCCCCCAACCCCCGCGCCCCGTCCCGCACTTACGGGGTGCCGGCTCTGCGGGAACATGGCTCCGGCCGCCGCGGGGCTCCCTCGCAGCGCGGCTCACGCCCCGGGGGGCAGCGGGGGGGCGGCGGCGCTCAGTGCCCCCGCCGCGGGGACATCCTCGGGCCTTTGACGCTGTCGCTCCGGGGACGCGGTCAGGACGGTCACGGCCGCTCCGAGACGGGACAAGACGGGACGGGGCCGGCCCCGACGGGGCGCTCCCCAGCTGGCAGTGCGATCCTAAAGCCGGGAACCCCGGGGCGCGGGTGGCTCCTCCGCTTCTCGTGTCCCCGCTTCTGGGGAAATCCAGGCGGCGGGGAGCGGCGAGCACGGGACCGTCACAGGCCGGGGGGGCGAGGGAAAGTCTCTGGGGAGGGCCGCGCTGCTCCCGGGCGTCGGCGGGGGGGTCGGGTCATGGGCAGCCCACGGGGCGGCGAGCACGGGAGGGCGACGGGACAACGAGGAGGAAGGGGGCGAGGGGGGGCTCCGCGCAGCCGGCCCCGGCCGGAGCAGCGCCGGCAGCACATGCACGGCGCGCAGAGCCGGGAGCTGCAGGAGGGTGCCCGGGACAAAAGAAGCGCGGCACCGAGCCGCTCGCCCCGTCAGGGGAAAAAATAATAATAATAATAATTTAAAGATATTAAAAAAAAAAAAAAAAAAAAAAAGCTGGAAGCGTCCGCGTCGGGGCTATCTCAGACGGGGCGATCCTCCTCGCGATGGCACGGCTGCAGCCTCCTGCGGGCGGGCGCACACCGGGGCGCGCATCTCAGCAGAGCCCCCCGAGGGCGGCGCATCGCGGCGGCGGCATCCTCCTGTTCTTCCTCCTCCTCCTCCTCCTCCTCTTTCTCCCCCCACCCCACCGCACGGCTCCGCTCCGCTCCGCGATGGAGTTCGGGACGTCCGGCGGGCCGGGCTCCGCTCGGCTGTACCGGGCCGGTTCTAGGCTCGGCCCCGAGGCGCTGGGCGGGCCGGGTGCGGGTCCGAGTGCGCGGCCGTGTCCGGGCGGGACGCGCCGAGCCGCCCGCGCCGCTTGCATTAACACGCGGTTTCACACTCCGCCAGCTAACCAGCCGCCCGGCCCCGCCCACGCCGCCGCGCGGGGGGGGTGCGCCCCCGCCGCCGCCCAATCGCCGGCGCCGCCGCCAACGTGGGGCCGTGACGTCCGCGGCGCCGCGGGCCAATGGGGAGAGCGGCCGGCCGAGGGCCGCTCTGCCTTTCGCTGGGAAGCGTTTCTGGCGGAGCGGCTGTAGCCCTCGGCGCCGGCCAATAGGAGGGCGCGCAGCGCGCCGAGCGGCGGGGAGGAGGGGAAGGTCGGTGAGAAGGAGAGCGGGGAGGCTGAGCTGTCAATCAAAGTAACGTGGGGCCGCCGGGCGGGCGGGCGGGGCGGGGAGGGGAAGGAGGAGGGGAGGGGCGGGGTGGCGGGGCTGCCTGCGCGCACCCTGCGCGGCGCCTGCGCGCGCCCGCGGCCGGGGCCGGCGTCTCCGCGGGGCGGGGCGGGGCGAGCACATCCCGGAGCACTGCCGCGTTCCCACGCGGGTGGTGGTCGAGCTTGGGGTGTGTGGGGGGGTTTATTATTCTCCCCCTCCCC
>NC_048926.1:42290659-42309164 GCF_011077185.1 Oxyura jamaicensis
TTCTTTCTTTCTTTCTTTCTTTCTTTCTTTCTTTCTTTCTTTCTTTCCATGAAACCATAACATAATACCTTTCATTTTTGTGAGAGTCATAATTTGACATGAAATTTGGAGAGAAGGTCACACTTCCCTAAATGATTATTAGCCCTAATGGCATCTAATGGCATCATAAAGAAATACATCTGCTTTCACTGTTTATAATTTATATTCAGAATTAAGTAAGGATACATATCTATAAATCCCATCTATAAAATGTAATTTTCCATCTAGATAGACTGATGACTTCAGGCCCTGCATACCTTTACCAATTGTTAATTACTATGGGACGATTTAACACTATTTTCCAAATCAGCATGCATGCATAAAATGACTGCAATCTAATTTGACATGTTATTAATGATGATTATTGTCATAGATAAATTAGATTGAACAGAAAATAACCTTCATCCTTAGCATGTTTTAGCTCTCAGAATTAATGTGATTTGGTGAACACATATAAATAAAAGTCTGATGAGTCCCTGCTGACTGCAGGGGCTGCTGGTGCTGAAGTGTATCAATTTCATGCAGATGATGAATTCCTTAAGCATTCAGTGATAATCACGCTTGATTTGACAAGACTTTCTCATGCTATTTTAGGGCCTTAATTTTCTGTGAAGTTCTGTCAAGTGTTCATCAAGCACCCACTTATCTCCCTATCTTAACCTGGCAGCCAATGCAAAGGTTGCCTACCAGTACTGCTACCGGTCCCAGCCCATTAATATTCTTGCCATGTGACTGTCCATGGAGAGAAGCCAATCAATGGCTGATTAACATTCAGGTCACATGATGCCCAAGGAGAGTAAATGAGTTACACAGTAAGACATCAAACAAATTTTCATCTTGAAAGAGTGATTGCTTTTTCTGCTGCTGTGATGTTTGTCAAATTCTCTCTACCCTTGTCCAATTAAGCTCCATGAGCTGAATGAGTAATGAAGAGATGGGAGCACTGTGCCAGCATGACAGCTATGAAACATACCACTGCTAAAATAAAATAACATAAAATAAAATAAAATAATACCAAAATGATTGAAAAACCACATCTGGATAACTGGCATAATTGCTTTCAAGTTTCAGGTGCTGTTGAGAAGTCTCTAGTGTAAAGTATAAATTGCAAATTTCTGTATGGGACATTTACTTTCAGTCTAACTCATTTCAAAATTAGTTTGCATTTTCTGATAAAAAAATAAATCAGAGATTTTAAATAAATACACATTAACTGGATTATTGCCAGGAAACGTGCTAATGAACTTTCTCAGCCTTCTATAGAGACACAGTGGTGACAGAAGAACAAATCTTAAAGTATCAGCCAGCATGGATAAAACAACTCTTCACTTTATGAACTTGAGTGAAATAAATAAATAAATAAATAAATAAATAAATAAAAGAGAGAGAGAGTAAAAGGAATATATTTAACAGATGAAGTGGGAGAAGGAAGAAAGTTTATGCAGTGGATTTTAGACAGAAACAGCTTTACAGAACATCAGTTTAAATATTAGGTGAAATCCTTAATAAACACAATTTGGCAGAGATCCACTTACAGTATTTGAGGAGCTGATCCAGTATAGATTGATTTTTTTTAGTATTATTATTTTCCTTTACTTTATTTTACTTCTTTTTATATAACCTCTACATATTTGTCGCTAAATTTAAATTGCTCAAGGAAACAGAAATGAATGGTTGAATAAAATTATAATCCTGTTTAGCAGAAAGCTTTCAAAGTGGTTATCTGAAACTACTTTCCAGGACATCATTGAAAGTCTATTTAGTCAGAAAGTCAATTGCATTTTAGTGCTGATACTGTACTAAATTCTGGTGACGTGTTTAGAGTAGAGACCCTATAACTAATAAAGCTTTCATCCAGTCACTGAAAGAAGTTGCAGTCACCTAATGGATTACTGAAAATGTGAAAGAGAGTGTCAGATTCTACTTATTAAGTTCTAGCATGAAATTAGTTAAATTCCCAAGGCATTCTGAAGCAATATTTTCAAGTTGGCTTAATAAGGGTGTTAGAGCATGCCAATTAACTGGCAGCCCGAAATAAACTGTAGTTGGAGGCATAAGACAGTGTTTATATCTGCAAAGTTAATAACATTTTAAATGGGACTGCTTGGTACGATGGCTCAAGGTGCTGTATGAAGGCAAGATGTGGAACATACTGTATTCAAAAGACTGTAAGTCAATTCTCAGCATTGCTAGTCAAGGATGGAGAATGCAAATAGAGAAGCAATGAATTTTTGAGAATCAGTGAGAAGGAAGACAGGAAGGTAGGATACTAACAGTTCAGTGGAAGAAGAAAAGCTAGGGATGTGAAGGGGGTGTAAAGTGGGTACTGCTGGAGCAATCTTTGGTGAATGACTTGGCCAAGTGACTGCCTTTAAGGCTCTTTCATAAAGGCACACACTGGAAGAGACTGTGGAAAGAGGGAAGAAACCTTTGCAGAGGAATATGTTTAAGCAACCTATGGCATATACTGCTTGCATAAAGCATTGTTCTTAGTAAAGTAGCACAGTAAACTTGAGAGCTCAGCACTGCTTTGACATGAAATATTAGCTCATTAGATTATTGTTTTACTTGTTCCTGCTGCAGCCATACCACAGAGAATTGACAGGCTTTAAACCATTAGCTGCTCAAATGCTAACAAAACAAAAAAAAAAACAGTGAATATTATGATAAGCGACACCACTTGCTGACACCTTTAAATCAACAGTGGAGAAGGTGTCTAACTTTCTGTCAGTCATGTAAGGCAGTTATGAATAAAAACGTATTCTATTTTCTGCATAACTTTGCATAATTATAGTTTTCATGCAAACTATTGTTTGCCTTAATTGTTGTTTCAACAGCTGTTTTCATTAAATTGTAAAGTTCTTTGTGTCTAATCCTTTGAGCTGCACTATTGATAACAAGAACGTACTGAAGCTAGCTTTAGAGGAAGAGTCTCTGCCAAGCTGGAAAGCAGTCATGAAGTTACTTGAGAAATAAGGCCCTACAGTGGGACTGGTTGTGCAGCTAATCCATTAGTCTTTTCAAAAGGATCTTGCTCTGCACCCTTATGGCTAAATTGACCCAACAACCTATCAATGCCTTTCTTTGCTGAGTGGTTGTCTGTGAAATGTCTCCATGCTGGATCCAAGCTGTAATCAAAGCCTCCATCAGTACCAGCACCCTGATGACACAAATGGCTAAACTTTCAACGAGGCTGGCCAGCTTCCAGCCACACCATTTTGAAGATACAAAGAGGCTGTGTTGTGCTGTGGAATTCATTTTCTTGTTTACTTCCTACAGAAACAAGAGCATAATCAGCACTCAGTGCATCGGATCAGACCGCTGAGTTGTTGACAGAAGCTTGGAGAGGCTTGCCAGCTTTCCACATGAAACACTGGCTTTCTTCTAATACACCCCCCACCGTCTGTGGCCCTGCCAATTGTAGCACATCAGAGCGGCCATTGAGATAATGACCGTGAAGTCTCATGATACACTTTGATGAAGTGTAACATTTTTTAAAGTATTTTTGTCTGTGCCAAAATGATAGAGACAGCTGACTAAAAATCACCCCATCAAACTCAAGGCTGATGAACAGCAGGCAACGACATGTGCTTCCACAGAGAAAAGCCAGGAACGTTTACAGCCAAAGACTCTCAATGACTACGTGCTCTGCTTATTCCTTTTTTTTAGTGTCTATCTTTTTTTTTCTTTTTTTTTGCTTTTAAATGATCCTTTGTTTCAAATGAATGTATGCAACTTTGCCAAGAGAGTAATATACCCAAATATATGTATTTTTTATTTTGTATCAAAAATTATTAAGCATTTAGCTTTTATAATGATGAATAAATATATTTAGTACACAGGCTAATTTTATTTCTTAAAGTTAATCTTTGCAGCATAGAAGGGAAAGTTTTGAAAAAAGCTGGAACCTAAATAACTCCTTGACCCACCCTAAGTTATGTAGTGACAATTGGGTGAAACAACTTTACTTATGGTAAAAAAATTGGGGATTTTTTTCCCCACCGAGGAAAGAAAAAAAAAGATAGTCACTTGATCTCTTACCCTGGTTGCATCAGGATTGTAATATTTTTCCTAACAGGAAATTCATTACTAGAAATAGATGCATTGATACACACCAGTGCTAAAGAACCCATTTTTAGAAGTTAGAAAAAGCCTTCAGACTTTTTTGAACCGGTCATTTACCAGTGTATAAGGATACTAGACCACCCCTCAACAGTGATGGAAATGTGGTTAGAATATCTCTGAGCTGAATCAGTTTGAGTTGGAATTTTCCCAGTGTATCACAGTTACATAAACACCTGCGCAAAATATCTTTGAGCTGAATTAACGGAATGGGAGGGAAGGAAAGAGAGAAGTGGAGAGAGAAAGGGAAAGCTGTTTTAAGTAGCATTCAACACCTCCTTCTTGCAGAAAGTTGGTCTGGACAATTGCATTTTAATTCCTCTTTACTCTTATCAGTACAAGAGCTCACATATTCATTTTATGCCTCCCCACTACTGTAAGCCTAGAAAGATTTGGTTTAAAATCCCTTTCACTCTTTTGTTGTATACATATTAAAATACATTTTTTCTCCAAACTCAAAAAGAATACGGAAGATCTACAATGGCAAAGGAGGATTCAGTAGTCTTCTGGAGCAGAAGAAAAATTTTGGAAAGAGAACAAAGGCACAAATTTCACTTTGAGCCTGGGTACACAGCATGTTGCAATCAACATTATAAGTGTGCAGAATGCAGAATTTTCAACAAGATATAAGTGGCAAATGCATAGTTTTTTTGTTTTTGTTTTTATTGTTTCAGTTTATACCCCATATTTCATTTTGAATAAACAGTACAGAAAAATAATAATTAAAAAAAAAAAGAAAAAAAAAACTTTTTTTTTTTTTTTTTTTTTTTCATTTAGGATGTACAGATGTTTCAGCAGTTTTGTCTACTTCCCTGAAAATGCTGCCTCTTTAAGAAAGGCACTGATTTAGTGGAAGAGGTTGCCTCCTTCGAATTGAGATACAGTCTGCAACAGAGTAAAATGCATACTGGTATTTTGCTTTCTCTGGAAACTGCTGCTTTGCTCCACTGTCTTGATACAAAATAAGATACTTGAGCCTGACAGTATGTGGTTGGTTTTCAAATACGAAAGAAAGAAAGAAAAAAAAAAAAAAAGGTACCCAAAATGCCCAGATTTAATATGGTTTGTGCACACCAAAACCAGGCAAAACTTCTCATTTTGTTAACTGCCCTCCCCAAAAATGCAGAGCAGATCAGATTTACTAAGCAGTGGGACATGAGTTTTGATAAAAAAGCTTTTGTACCTCTGTCTCCATTTCTAATCACTAACTATGCTGTTCCTTACACAAGAGATGTGCTATACCAGGAATCTATCAGTGGGTTCACACTGGGAAGCAAACCTTATGTCTTTGGGTGGATTGGGATGAATAACTCTTTAAGAGGTCCATCCTGGTCATGTCTGCTCCTAAGCTGGTGAATGTCTTATAGCAAACATTCTTATGTTTGCTATATGTCTTATATACTATATGCTATATATAGTATATGCTATATACTATACTATATACTATATAGTATATATACTACTATATATATACTACTGTATAGTAGTATACTACTATATAGTAGTATATATACTACTATATAGTATATATACTATATACTATATATATATACTATATATATATACTATATATATACTATATATATATATACTATATACTATACTATATACTATACTATATACTATATTCTATATGCTTATATATTATATGCTATATGTCTTATAATGTCTTATAAGCAAACATTCTGGAACAAACTGCAGCCACAAAAGAGCTGAGAGTACAAAGGTACTTCCATCCTCTTGTGTTCTCATAGTGCTGTTCACCAGCACATGTGTCAAGTGCTTTGCTATCCTCTAAAGGCAACACGTGTATTGATATTATGGTTGCATCTGAAGTACTATATCTGTAGAAGTGATGGCTAAATTTTTAATAGTGCAGCTTGGTAGTAGTAAAGCTGAAGAAGTTTTCAGTTTTCCAGAAAAGAAAAAAAATAGAGGAGGGAAATAACTGAACCTATCATTGGAGAAAGTGATAGCAATGCACTGTGTGTACACACAAGTGAATAAAAAAACAGACCTTCAAATTAAAAGTGTTATTTCCCATGTGCTTCCTTCCTCTTTTTTTTTTTTTTTTTTTTTTTTTTTTTTTTTTTTAACATCCTGAACATCCTGAGAGTATTAATTTTGGAAAGCAGAGTTCAAACAATGAGGTTATTCAGGCTAGCCTTATTTTAGCTGGCTAGATGATGCCAGTGCACATGATTAAGGTAAACTCCCAGCAGCTTGGATGAGAATCAGAATAATTAAAACACAAAGATTTGTACCTTAAAGGCAAAGATTGTCTTCTTCCTATCTCCATTTTCATTCATATATCCCCAAAATGAGTAGGAAAGGGAGGACTGAATCAGGCTGTTTTGCATCTCTGGGCAGACATGTGTCACTGATAAGCAGTGTTGATTGAGCTTTGCTCCAGGGAATATTCAACAGTAATATATTCCTAGCTATACCAGTGAATATATTCATTATGGGTGCCAGCATGAGAAAGCTGAATGAAGTCAAAGGAAATGATGAAAAGGTTGTGGAGAAGATAATGAAAGGAACAGGAAAAAAAAAAAAAAAAATGTAAGCACATATGTTTCAATATTTCTCAGATTTCCTGAAACTGATCCTAACTGAAATGAGTAATAGTCAGAATTCAAAAATAATTTCATGACAATCCAGGCATTTTGGAAACCACTTCCCTGCAGAGTCTTTAAGGACTACTTGATGTTGTGGATTATGGTTGGAAGAAATAACATCTGTTGTATTCACACAAAGCCATGTATATAATTCTATCTTTTTTTCCCTGTGGCATAAAGATGAATATTTTCCTTTGTTGTTGTTGTTGTTTTTGTTGTTGTTTTATTGTTGAATCAGAATATGTCATTAAAAACACATGAGAGGATTGTTTTATTTCTGCTTTACTTTATAAAAATAAACCCACAGATTAAAAGAAACAGAAATTCTTGAGAGGAAAATAATGAACCAAGCAAAGTATCTGCAATTCCTACAGAAAAAACTCACATATGGCATTAAGTTACATGGGAAGACTATTGTGTTATGTACCTACGATTATACACCCGAACCACAAAGATCTTAATATGAAATGAAACAGATGTATTCTTGTGAAAATTGATAAGGTTTTTACATGTACCACTATTTATAATTTTAAGTGTTCATTTTTTATTCATCATAATACTGAGTAATTTGGAAACAATTCAAAGTCAACATGAATATAAGCAATAAATTGGTATTTTTTGTACAAAAATTATAAAAAGTTAAAATAAAATTCACAAAAAGAAAAAATGCTACTATGTTCAAAGAAGACAACAAAATGCATTTTCTTCTACTTTTCCCATCCAACTTTTCATGAAACTATTTGCAAATTAAACCTGAGGTATTGAAAGGCATAGTATTGTCGAAAACAATATGGCTTTCATGCCAAATCGATTGTAGTTACCTGTTGAGCCTCACAGCCTATGATGCAAAATACAGAAAACATACAGTAATATATATATATATTGCCTCATACGGAGAACCAAATAGGTGAAAGATGCAGTAACCTGACCTCATTTTAGACTCTAAGCTGTTATAAAATATGTTGAACATTTAAAGAACTAAATAATGAATGACATTATGTCATTAATAAAGAAAATATTTGAGGGCTGCAAGATCATCTTATCCTCACAGACAGAAAGTAAGAGTTATGTGACTGCTTCACGCCTTTACCCTTCATTTAATGTGTACCTACATACACACATTTAAGTAACATTGCCAACTTGTATAAACCTTTGTCTATTCAAACTCTGTCACTCCAAATACACAATCAAACACACTTATGTGCACAAAAGTCCTTGGTAAGTGAAGAGACACTTTATGATTAGGTAAAAATGAGCATATATATAAGTGTGGTCACATGAGTCCAGTATTGTTGATCCTTATTGAGGAGAACTGAACCTCTAGAGGAATGAGGTCCCTTTTCTCCTGCTTTCTTCAGTTGTTATATTTTTATTTCAGAATGAATGAGGAGGAAGCATTTAGTCCTGTTTTGGATAAGTTTTTATTTACATACCAAAAATTTGTATCCAAGAACAACACTGAAGCTCTAAATGGCCAATCTTTTATGAGTCATCTGAAGGTAAAAAATTCACCTGGAATAACCTGAACACTCTCTTCTGTGCACTGTTATCAGGACCAATTACCTGCCTAAACCACCACACAGGATTTGATATAGACTGTGAACGCCTTGGTCTCAAATACTTGGGCATAGTGACAAAGTGTATTTACACAACAATCTGTTAAGTTTAACGGTGCATTTAAACTTGTTCATTCATTCTTAGATTATATTATTATTATTATTATTATTATTAAAGTTGTACTGAAGTTATTAACCAAAAGCAAATGCACTTTCACTAAGAACAAAAGAAAACCTTAATTTCCTTGACCATGTGGATCTTTAACGGCAGAAAGTGGAGCTATAAGTAGCATAAAACTTTAAGATAACAATT
The DNA here is from genome assembly GCF_011077185.1 of Oxyura jamaicensis. Lineage (NCBI taxonomy): Eukaryota > Metazoa > Chordata > Aves > Anseriformes > Anatidae > Oxyura > Oxyura jamaicensis. Next base: position 42,299,308 of record NC_048926.1, read on the forward strand.
GTTATAGTTAATCTAATTGCTTACGTAAGAATAGGGACTCTCACTTGAATGTAACACATGGGTTGTTGTGATTCAATGAGACATTACACTTCATACACACTATAAATCCCCTTAAGATACAATGAAAAAGATTATTTGCTCTTGTACACAGTGCAGTGAAATATTTTTAGCTGTTAGGAAAACAATGGATTTGTCTCCCTTGTTCTGTATTTTTTGTTTGTTTCTTTGTTTGTTTGTTTTTAGAATTATTTATCTCAAAAGGACTACATGCCTCTGGCAACTTCTGAGTTTTAAAATACAGAGGAACTAAATGAAATCCTGAGTCCACTGAAGTAAATTGAGTTTTGGCATTGCAGTCTGAAGAACCAGGATTTTGTGTAGTGCTTGGAAAACATTGCTTGCAGCAATCAGATAACAACCGTTGCTGACATTTAGCAGAGAAAGCACTAACTGCTTAGCTCTCTGTAGCACTCAACTGTTTCTTCTTTACTTTGTGCAAACACTATGATTATGTGGTGAAAAACTGGTAACTGCTTAGAAGTGAACAGTGCTTAATCTAGCAGAAATCACAGACCTTAGCCTTTTCCCCACAGAAGATCCTATAAAGTAAGGACCACTAACTTCTCAAGTTTTTATTTTAGTCAGATCTCTTAAGAACCTGTTCAATGGGGGAAAGTACGGCTTAAAGGTCTCAGGAGAGACTACATAACTGATGTTATGTTGACAAGCATGAATATTCTTTTGCAAGGTTATGTAGAAGTGGTCCGGCTTTGGGACATGCAATTAGACTGAAGAGCTTTGATGGGGTGGCTCATACGTTCATCTTATGAGAAATCTAACTTAGTGAGATTCATATATTGCTGTAAAAGCTAAAACAAAAAGCCAGATCGCTTCACTTTAGTTTATAGCATCACACCCTGAAAGTACAGGAAGTTGTTCACCAGAGATTCAGACTCTGGAAGGCATGAAAACTGAGGCTTGTTTATGATGCATTTTACCTTCTTGTTTTTAACTATGCCTGCTCTTGCATAGACAAACCATCTAGACTTTGTTTCTACTGTAATGTGTACTCAAGGGGTTTATAAGTTTTTGTTTGTTTGTTTGTTCTTTGTTGTTGTAGTTGGGGGGGGAGGGGGAGGCGGAGAGAGACAGGAGTATGTTCTGGTTATTGAAAGTGTTTTGTGAGACGATTACAGAGAAAGTTTAGCGAGTGGTCTTTAGTGAGATGGTTACCTCAATGTAGGAATCCTTATCTATAATACTCAAATAATGTTGCTGTTCTTACATCATTTGTCCTTGAAAAATCCTATACATGCTTGATGCTGTGAGATGTAAAGATGCACAGAAATGGCACTGCAATGAAAATAGGTCTATTTTTAAGAGGAAAACCTCAATTTTAAAGAGTACTACAATGTGTTACTGTGAAGTGATTATTTAGTGTATTCTATGTGCCCTGAAATAAAATGCTGGAGACTAGATTCTACTTCAATAAATTATTTTAAATCTCAAAGACTTTCTGTGAAATTGGGACCTTCACTAGAAAATGGGATATTTTTTCAGTAGAAAGAATGAGAATATTCTCAAGCTTAAAACAATACTTTATTAAACTTGATTTAGACATGTTCTGAAAACATCTTCTGATTTTGATCTCTGAGATCCTATGATGAGGCATTCCTTTTTCTTCCTTTATATATATATCTATATACATATATATATATTTAGTTAAAAACTTCACAGAATTAAGAAAAGGCATATTAGTCCACAAATGAGGGTCTATGTGAGCACAGAAAACAGATGAATAATCCTCAGAACAGATACAGCTTTATAGCAGTAGTATAAACAGTAGTTTATAGCAGTAGAGAGTTTTGAAGAAATCAGTCTGTGGAAGTTCAGAATCCTCAGTCCATAACCAATTGGATAATTAATGGCAATTCAATGCTTCAGCATGGATTGTTCTTTCTGTTTGAACAGTGCAAGAAATAGTTTTGCCGGTGAACCAACATTTTCACTCAATACTCAGGTTAGATACTCAATGGATTTAATTAGCAGAGTTACAATGTTCCTTTTAACTTTGGATTTAACTCTCTGGTTTTGCAGTATACTTAAATTCAACATAGAGATACCTCTCACTGCTATTGAAGTCAATGGCAAAACTATGTCTTTCAAAGAAACTTGCTATAATTTTACCCTGTGTATTGTGACTGGCCTGATGTTAGGTACTGTGTTTTAAGAAAAAAAATACACTACTTTGGAGTTAATGTTTCAATATTTCATAACATTTCATTAAACTTCAGACATCCTTCTTTTTTGTGTGTGTGTTTTTCTGATCACATCTAAATTGGTATAGAGTGGTGTTTGTCTTGTTACTTGTTACTCATTCAACAGAAATTAAGTACTTGCTTTCCTTTGTGATTTGTAAGCTCTTCTAGGCATATTTTTCCCTTCTGCCACCCTACCATATTCATTTGTTAACATAAGTCCTTTTGTAGAATTAATATTGATTTATAAATTCACAATTAGAAAATGAGTGTCCCACTTCATTTCATCTTTCAGATGAATGTGGAATTATTAATGTGCTGAAATCATAAAGTCAGGTCACATCATTTATGCAACTTTAATGAGACAAATGTAGATCAGGAAAGAGGTAGCAAATATTTCTGTTGACGTAGACATCTGACCACTGGCAAACATAAGAATCCCATTGTCTTCTGTCAAAACATCCCTTTTAGCAATGTGGCTCCATGATTTATATATCCAAAGATAATGTGGTGTTTTTGTTGTTGCTGTTGTTGTTGTTGTTGTTTGTTTTTGTTTGTTTGTTTGTTTGTTTTGCCAGAAGCCTAGCAATCTTAAATTTTCCCTGAACAGGTACTCTATCAATGGATTACAGTTTAGCAGAAAAATCATGGAGAAGCATTTATTAGCAACCGATGAATATATGTCGGAAGTATGCTGTCAGGAAGAATGGAATGAAAGGTAATTGGCTTAAACCATCAAAGAGGTTTATAATAGGTCATTAATCTGTACCCTAGAGTACCTTCTCAATTAATGCATGAAAAAGCTTTCTTTCCTCTTAAAAAGTTATTTTTAATTTTTTTTGTAAACAAATTCTGAAGAATGTAGACTATAGAGAGTATAATTTGATTAACAGTATGTAGTGGGGTAAAGGGAAGGGAGAAATTGAAATAGTGGGGAAACACAGTAAGAAAAATGCATATCAGAAGAGATATATTAAATATTAGGAAACTGAGTTTCAGAAAAGTTTTGAAGTAAGTCAATTTGTCATGAGAAGTTGGGAAGAAATATTGTTGAAGAAAACGCTACATTATATATCCATTTACAGTGTTGAGAAATTTTAAAATAAATTCTGAGACAATAAGTGAGTTTTGAAGTTGTTTCCAGGTTTATTTTAGTGGTATAAAACTTTGTTAGTAGTATATGACAAAAATCCAGGGAGAGGAGAGAAAATCACAGACTGTTGAATCAGATTAAAAAAAAAAAAAAAAAAAAAAAAGCACCAATAAAGCCATGTAATTTAGTCATCTCTTTCTAGTCTCCAGAAACTGAACACAGACCATGATACAAACTGTGTATAGAGTTAAGGTCAGAGAAGAAAATGAATGTGTTGTTGATTATATGTATTTATATATTGGTGTAAAACTATTCATTTTTGTAGTGTTTATTATTCTAAGTAGGTAAAGAAATATATATTCTAAAGAACTAATTCTTTTACCTTCCCATCCTCTAGTCTTAATACACATATGATATTATTTTGCTTGGGTAGACTGGGGGTAGTTTCAAAATAGGGAAAGACTGCTAACAAGAGGCAGGACTCCAAGGCCTGTTTTCCTTGAGGTATCATTCAAAACGGAAGGAGAATTAAGATAATGTGCATAATATGGCCTCAAGCACCCACCCTGGTTTCAGGACATAAGGTTTAAAAGACTATTTATTTCACATTTAATTTTCTGGGAGGGGACTTTAATTAGGAAAAGGAATTTAATTGGAATTCACCCTTTTGCTTCTCCTTTACAATGAGAACAGGCACATTCAAGACAAAGAGGTGATCTGACATAGTTAGCCAGTATGGCTTCACCAAGGGCCTGACCAATCTGGTGGCCTTCTATGATGGAATGACTGCATCAGTAGGCAAGGAAAGACCTCCCAATGTCATCTACCTGGACTTCTGTAAGGCCTTTGACATGGTCCCACAAGACATCCTGACCTCCAAATTGGAGAGAGATGGATTTGATAGGTAGACCTTTCAGTGGATAAAGAGTGGGCTTGAGGGACACACCCAGAGGGTTGTGGTCAATGGCTCTATGTCCAGGTGATGAGTGGTGTACCTCAGGGGTCTGTCCTGGGACCGGTAGTGTTTAATATGTCAATGACATAGCCATTGGGATGGAGTGCACCCTCCCCAGGTTTGCAGATGACACCAGGCTGAGGGGTGCAGTTGATACAACAGAAGGAAGGGATGGTATCCAAAGGGACCTGGACAAGGTTGAGAAGTGGGCCCATATTAAGCTAATGAGATTCATTGACCTGGGCTAAGCTGGAGAAGTGGGCCCACATCAACCTAATGAGATTTATTAAGTCTAACTGCAAGTTGCTGCACCTGGGCCTGGGCAGTCACAGACAGAATTACAGACAGGGAGAAGAACTCAATGAGAGCAGCCCTTAGGAGAAGGGCTTGGGGTTTCTGGTGGACAAAAGGCTCTGTATGAGCCAGCAGTGTGTGCTTGCAGCCCAGAAGGCCAACAGCATCCTAGGCTGAATCAATGGAAATGTAGTCAGCAGGTTGAGTGATGTGGTTGTCCCCTTCTACTCTGCCCTTGTGAGGTCCCCCTTGGAGTACTGTGTCCAGGTCCAGGGCCCCCAGTACAGGAAGGATGTGGGTCTGTTAGAAAATGTCCAGAAGAGGGCCACAAAGATGATTAGGGGGCTGGAGTACCTCTCCTATGAAGAAAGGCTGAGAGCTGGATCCATTCTGCCTAAAGAAGAGAAGTGTTTGGGGTGACATCATTGTGGCTTCTCAGGACTTAAAGGGAGCTTATAAAAAAGATGGACAGAGACTTTTTGCTCAATCAGATAATGACAGGATTAGGAGGAAATTCTTCACTCAGATGAAGCTGAGACACTGGAACAGGTTACCCTGAGAAGTTGTGGATATCCCATCCCCAGAAGTGTTTAAGATCAGGTTGGATGTGGCCCTGAGCAAGCTGTTCTAGTGGAAGGTGTCCCTGCCCATGGCAGAGGGTGTGGAACTTTATGATCTTGAAGGTTCTATTATGAACAGACAGGCAAGAAAAGAAAGCTACTTTTTTTTTTTTTTTTTGTATCTCGCATCTGTGATTTTGCAGTCATTAGGTTGTTGAAGATATTAACAGTGAAAGGAAAACCAAATGAGTGGGACTACTTCTCCAGAATATGCTTAGGGAGTTGTCCTGTCCTAAAAAATTATATATTAGTACAAGTGTTGGAATGATGGTATTATTCACAATGTTAAGCACCTGAGCATCCTTCTCAGTGTGGCTCCAGGAGACCAAGTAAAATGCTTTGAGATAAGGAGATAAGTGGTCATAAAAACAATTTAAAAAGGACTCTCACTTTTTTTTTTTTTTTTTTTTTTCTGACCTTCTTGATTGTGAATGTTTAAAAATACTTTAGGATACGAATGAGAAAGACTGCCCACTAGCAGCCCTCTACTTTCCCCTGAGCAGAAACAGAAAGTTAACCATGTGTAGCTTCTGTCTACACAACACTACAAACAGGTTTTTGAGGCATTTTAAATTAAGGTAACACACCACCAGAAAATAACACAGTGACTTAGTTCCTATGACTCTGGTATTCAACCAGTCCTTTTCCATATTTATCTTTTCTAAATATTATTTTACCATTAGAGTTTTTTGTTTGTTTGGGGTGTGTGTGTGTGGGGGGCATTATCCAATGTTATTATTTCATAAATATCTTTAATATTCAAATAATAGATTTGTGACAGTGAACAATAGCTACAGGTTTTACTCTCATACTAATACATAAACTTTTTATTAAGGAAATAGATTTAGTTTGAAAGTTTCTATAAACTTTTGTTATTATAGTAACTATTGGACAATTCACTTTTGTAAATATCTTAGTAAAATCATTAACAGCACAGCAAAGTAAGTTCAGAAAAAGGGAACTGCTCCATCTAGAGTTCCATCTTGCACACAAGTTGATTAAATAATTTAATCAAATATTTTACTGACTTATTTCCTTACAGCATTATCTGTCTCTGGCTTTGTTATTTTAATAATTGAGGCACAATGGGTCTACCGACAACCTAAAATAAAACTAAAATGAACACAAAACCAAAAGCAGAACAAAACAAAAAAAAAAGCAAAGCAAACAACAACAACAAAAAAAAGTTGTTCATGTGATCTGATGGTCTGAAAGTAATTATAACTATCTGAGCAGAAGAGGAATGAATATAAAAAATAAGTTTTGTGCATAGAGAAATAGCACAAGAGAAATGCTCAAGAGATGAGGTGCTCGGATTCTGATTTAAAGCAAGAAGAAGATAATTCTTGTAATTTTATTGAAGCTTATCTAAATCCAGTGCACATTTCTGTGCATAACTATTTGTATAAGTAACTTCCTGTGGCAGTGATTTCCACAGAATATATGAACATCACATAAAACTGTACTGGGATAAATACAGGTTGCATTTTAATCTCACTGAAAATGTTTTCGGTTTTGTATTCATAGAAAGTAAAAGTTTTCTTCTATTGTTTTCCTCTAGATCTTCTTTGTGCTACTTAACATTAATGAATCTCTTTCTTTTTAGAAAGTTTCATTTCCAGATTAGAAAATTAAAAAAAAAAAAAGAAGAAAAAAGAAAAAAAAAAAAAGAAGAAAAAAAAAATCTTGTTAAGTTTCTGTTTCCACTGTACCTCTCAGTGTTTTATCTTCTCTTTTATATTTATCCTGTATATTTTTTGGAATTAATCAAAATGTAATTAACTCACCAAAGTGGAAATAAATAAATAAATAAATAGCCAATTTTTGCACGGTGCTATATCAAAACAGTTGCTTTTGAATATATCTTTCTGAAACTCAGTAGGCAAGTACAGGAAAAGATCTGGCTAGAGAAAATCAGATAAAAACACAGCAATGTTCAGTAAATTTTTGGTAACTGAGACAACAGGTGGCTTAGATCAGGCAAGCTGTGGCAGCCACCCCTCTGCCAGCTATAAGCCCATGCACATCAGAGATGATCTAAGCTGATATAGCTCAGAATTACTCCACAGCTGCAAAGGACTATTTGTGTGCAAGTAGTCCCCACCAAGCAGCTAACAATAGAAAAGCTGGTTGGATGTTTTGAATCCCAATGTTAAGTACAGCAGAGGTGACCCCTCCCCCGGATCAGCTTGCCTGTGGTGAGTGATGCTCAGTTCTAGCCAGACTGGTACCACTGCCACTAACTTGGAACTCACCTGTATCCTTACACTACATGTCAGTCCCCCAAATTCCATGTCTCAATATGACAATTTCATTTTGCTTTATCACAGTGTAACTGGGGTTAATCCTAGAGATCTAAGTCCATTCAGGAGGCAGAATATATTATTCACAAAATCAGGGTAAAATAATAATAATAATAATAATAATTCTGTGACATTCCCCAGTGGGTTTACAGAATTGGAACCATTAACAGACCCACTAGAATAAAACTGCTAAATTTTAAGTCCTGATTGTTCAAGCAGAGAGATACTAAATTGTTTATTAATTTCTTCTAAATATCCAAGACCTGGTGCAACCCAAGATAATTATTCTGTACACAATGAAAATCATAGCAGAGAGATTGCATCTCAGATTTTAAATTCCTAAATACATGTGAAGTATAGAACTAAAAATATCACTGCAGTTCTTATACTTTTAATTTTGTTTTTAATTGAATTCAATGGATTTTACTCTGGACAATTAATTATCTGACTGATTTTAAAATCTTTCAGAAAAAAAAATAAATAAATAAATAAAGATGGCTTAAACCTTTCTTTTCTCTCTCTCAGGATCATTGAATAGTAAAAGAGCATGCAGACAGATCAAGAAAAAATGGTAAAAACTCATCCAAACACTGAATTATGCAGGTAGTTCTTCAATGTTTCCATGGAATATTTATGTGGATGTGAAGGGTTGCCTGTTTTATATTCTGGATAAAAATGAGGTATTAATTTATTTCACTACATACTTTTTAATGCAGAAGAAGATACACAGACACTGCAGAACAGCTGAGAGTAAAAACTCCACCTTAATATCTTCTATTTATATCTAGTTGAAAAAAAAAAAATAATAATAATATATAAAAAACATAATCAATGGGCGTGCGCATGTCTTTCTTGGAATTACAAGGCTAATGGCTTTTTCTTTTGTTGTATTATGGATACCTCTTAACGTTTTCACAAAAGAGAAGATACAAATCTAATCAGAAGCAAGTAGAAGAGACTGATATGACCCTTTAACAGTACTAGGGCAAGCCATGCTGAGATGCCCAGGCAAATAACAAAAGCCTGAGCTTCTTTTTTCTTTTCTTAAATTTAGCTTGTCCTTCACTAGATCAAAATAGTATCTGGAAGAAGGCCAGCCTGTGGTCCTTTACAGATAATTTCACTGATTTTTCAAAGAATTACTACAATAAAACACAAACTTTATCTGTAGCTTCCTACTTGCATTATATTTGTCTCACAAATTAGTTCTATGAGTGAAGGAAAACACACTCTAACCATGATTTATTGCCAGAATTGTTCTGAGGAACCCAACTGGCAGACTGCATTTCTTTTAAGAACAAAACAGAAAGATACATGTAAGGAAGAACCATGTAAGCGCAGGAAGAATCTCTGTGAAGTTGCTTGCAGTTATTGCAAAGTATGCCCTGCTTCCTTCATCAGAAAAGGTGTTCAGGTGAGTCTCAGACCCCATCATTCCTGTGAGAGATGTCTGCTTCTCCTGGAAATAAGTTGTAAGACTCTAGAGAATAGGTTAAAGCAGACTGAAATCTGCGCATGGCTTACAATTTTTAAGTTCATAACAAATACTCAGGGTCTGACCTGAAAACATTTCTCTGACTCTTAAGCACATATACCTTAACTACCCCACTAATCCACAAAGAATCTCCTTCAAAATGACATCAAAACAGACATAGAGTCTATTTTAAAGCAGCAGTTTTCAATATTTTTGTCCTGAGTAAAGCTGTTATTATGGTCAGTGAAACAAGGAGGGAAGATTGATACAATTTGATCCTCCTCCACTAATCAAATTCCATTTTCAATTGTTCATTTAATCTTTGGTACTACTTTTGATACTACTGAGGAGATTGTAGCTGGAGACTTCCTTCTGATCAGGTCCAGATTAGCCTTTCAAAGATTTTTACATAGTCAATAACATTTCCTCTACTAATATCCAATAACCACGCATAAAATAAAATAAAATAAAATAAAATAAAATAAAATAAAATAAATAAAATAAAATAAAAAGTAAAAAAAAAATGTGGCAATGGGCCTAAGGAAATACAGACACAGATCATATCCAGGCTCTGGATATGATTAAGTTCACCACCCTTATCGTTCACAGTAAAGAAAGAATTAATGAAAATTGCTGTAGATTTGAATACTACACTTATAAATTAATCCCCCTTGAAATCCACTTAATATTCTGTAGGCAGGCAGATTCAAGAAAACCAAACTAGAGCTTATAAATATAAGGAAAAAAAAGTAAAGTAGCTTAATATATCCAGAACAGCCAGCTTCAGTACAATTAACAGATACTGTATAGAAAACAGAATCACAGAATCACAGAATAGTCTAGGTTGGAAGAGACCTCCA
>NC_048926.1:42329164-42331189 GCF_011077185.1 Oxyura jamaicensis
TGGAGGTCTCTTCCAACCTAGACTATTCTGTGATTCTGTGATTCTGTGATAATGAAATAATTATAATATTTTTGTCTGTCTAGTTCTGTAAATCAAGCTATAATACAAATTTGCTCAGATCTGTGGATTTTTCATTCTGCCTTGTAATGTCAGTTTCACTCCATTTCCATTTCTGCAAAGCAGACATTAATATGGGAAAAAAAATATCATTTTTTCCTATATAATTGGCAATGTTCATTCCCTTTTCTCTGCTTCCTCTTTCTGTTCTGTCTTCATAAAAGTAGACAAAGCTAGCTTTAGAAAACTCTTGAATCTTTTGAATGTTAAAACCAGTGATTAGGTGGGGTAATTCCACTGAAATTTAATCTGATCTCATCTTTTATTGTGTAATAAATGACCTGATCTGAACTGCAATCAGAACATGGAAAATCAGGCTTATTTTGCAGGGTTTCTTCCTTAGTCATGATGTATGTTCACTTGAAATGATTAAATACAGGACATGTACAAGATGTCGACTTTCAGTCACGGAGTTTTTTCTCTCTTACTTCTTATAAACTGAAATTAATATTATTAACAGTCTATCACTGTCTGTGATAATTTCTTCCTTGTAGGACTATCAACAATACTCCCAGGTCCTTCTCTGCCCGGCAGCTTTCCAGCCACTCATCTCACAGCCTGTAGCACTGCTTGGGGTTGTTGTGCCCCAGGTGCAGAACCCGGCACTTGGCCTTGTTGAACTTCATACTGTTGGCCTCAGCCCATTGGTCCAGCCTATCCAGATCCTCCTGCAGAGCCTTCCTACCCTCAAGCAGATCAACACATGCACTTAACTTGGTGTCATCTGCAAACTTACTGAGGGTGCACTCAATCCCTTCATCCAGATCATTGATAAAGATATTGAAGAGAACTGGCCCTAATACTGAGCAAGTAACACTATGATATATGCACCCAAAATAGCTTAAAAACAAGAAGAAATTTTAAATAGACTCTAAGATTCTTGACATTTTTTGTAGATTTCATTTCCTCTGTAGTCCTATTTTAAAGTTATCAGTAGGTTTCTTGCCACTGCTTCTTTACAGCAGTTCTCAATACATGGAACAATAATACTACATCTCTCTGGTCTTAAATCTCAGTCAAATAAAATCAAATATGTATTTGTGTCTTCACTACCCCAAAATAAAAGCTTAAGTATGCAGAACATTTCATAAAATGACATTCAATGATGTCATAGCCACAGAGAAGGAAAGGATGGTGTGAAACTTGTAATGACATTGGTTAAACATTCTTAGAGTCGGAAATTCATATATGGCCCTAATACACTAGACCAGTATTTACAAATATAATACAACATTATGTCTCCTTTCAGCATCTGAGTTATATAAATGAAATCCCTGAAAAAAAAAAGAAACAATGAAATTCCCAGAATTCTGTATACTTCAAGTGCATTTTCCATAATTTTTTCTTCAAGGTTGTTCTCAGCTTCTACATTAGTTATTCTGGGTTGTATAAAAACTAAAATCTAAATAAATATAGTAATAAGTTTAGTACATTTTCTGAATATATATATATATATATAAATCTTTAATTTCTATGAACAAAATAGAATTGCTGTTACTGATGTATCAATTTATACGCGTATTCATATATTAACATAAAATATTTTAAAATTTATCTGCATATTTAGACAGACCATATAAAAATATAAATGCACATATCAGTGCATATTATAATGTAGAGAAAATACTATACACTATAACTGTACATAGTTATCTACAACATATATACAAGACATCATTAATATTCTATTTATCTCTCTGTTTATTTAAGGCTAAGGATTAACTCTTGACAATACACGGAAGAATAATATAATCTCTACTGCTGTACAAAGGAATAGTTTTCTACCAAAGGGTTATTAGTAAGCACAAAGCCATTACATTTAAAGAAAACTTGCCAGTAAAAATAAGGATGGAAAGAAAGGAAGGAAGGAAGGAAGGAAGGAAGGAAGGAAGGAAGGAAGGAAGGAAG